>NW_019943990.1:55285-92153 GCF_002910315.2 Salvelinus sp. IW2-2015 | reverse complement strand
TAACTCTAATGAACTTATCCTCTGCAGCAGAGGTAACTCTGGGTCTTCCATTCCTATGGCGGTCCTCATGAGAGCCAGTTTCATCATAGTGCTTGATGGTTTTTGCAACTGCACTTGAAGAAATATAAAAAGTTCTTGAAATGTTCCGTATTGACTGACCTTCATGTCTTAAATTAATGATGGACTGTCATTTCTATTTGCTTATTTGAGCTGTTTTTGCCATAATATGGACTTTGATTTTTACCAAATAGGGCCATCTTCTGTATACCCATCTACCTCGTCACAACACTACTGATTGGCTCAACCGCATAATAAAGGAAATAAATTATACTTTTAAGAAGGCACATCTGTTAATTGAAATGCATTCCAGGTGACTACTTCATGAAGCTGGTTGAGATAATGCCGAGAGTGTGCAAAGCTTTCATCAAGGCAAAGGGTGGCTATTTGAAGAATCTCAAATATAAAATATATTAACACTTTTTTGGTTACTCCATGATTCCATATGTGTTATTTCATAGTTTTGATGTCTTCACTGTTATTCTTCAATGTAGAAAATAGTAAAAATAAAGAAAAACCCTTGAATAAGTAGGTGTTCTAAAACTTTTGACCTGCAGTGTACACACACACACACAAACACGCACAAACACATAAGCAGTCACACTGCAATGGGGCTCAGCAGCTCTGCAGCACTGTAGAGCATCACCTCCTGTCCAGTATAGTATAGTCCAGTATATTATAGGCCAGTATAGTATAGTCCAGTATATTATAGGCCAGTAGAGTATAGTCCAGTATATTATAGTCCAGTATAGTATAGTCCAGTATATTATAGGCCAGTAGAGTATAGTCCAGTATATTATAGTCCAGTATAGTATAGTACATTACAGTCCAGTATAGTATAGTCCAGTATATTATAGTCCAGTATAGTATAGTCCAGAAAAGTATCGTCCAGTATAGTATAGTCCGGTAGAGTATAGGCCAGTATAGTATCGTCCAGTATAGTATAGTCCGGTAGAGTATAGGCCAGTATAGTATAGGCCAGTAGAGTCCAGTAGAGTCCAGTATAGTCCAGTGTAGTATAGTCCGTTAGAGTATAGGCCAGTATAGTATAGGCCAGTAGAGTCCAGTAGAGTCCAGTATAGTCCAGTGTAGTATAGTCCAGTATTGTATAGTCCAGACAAGTATAGTCCGGTATAGTATAGTCCAGTAGAGTATATTCCAGCAGAGTATGGTCCAGCAGAGTATAGTCCAGAAAACTATAGTCCAGCGGAGTATTGTCCGTTATAGTCCAGTGTAGTATTGTCCAGTATAGTATGGTATAGTATGGTCCAGTAAAGTATAGTCTAGTAGAATATGGTCCAGTAGAGTATTGTCCAGTATAGTATAGTCCAGTATAGTATTGTCCAGAAACGTATAGTCCGCTGGAGTATTGTCCAGTATAGTCCAGCAGAGTATAGTCCAGTATAGTATAGTCCAGTGGAATATAGTCCCGTATAGCATAGTCCAGTATAGTCCAGTAGAGTATAGCCCAGTAGAGTACAGTCCAGCAGAGTATAGTCCAGTAGAGTATAGTCTGGTATAGTATAGTCTGGTATAGTATAGTATAGTCCAGTATAGTATAGTCCAGTATAGTATAGTCCGGTATAGTATAGTCCAGTAGAGCATAGTCCAGCAGAGTAGAGTCCAGTATAGTCCAGTAGAGCATAGTCCAGCAGAGTAGAGTCCAGTATAGTCCAGTAGAGCATAGTCCAGCAGAGTATAGCCCAGTATAGTATAGTCCAGTGTAGTGTAGTCCAGTGGAGTATAGTCCGGTGGAGTATAGTCCAGTAGAGTATAGTCAAGTATAGTATAGTCCGGTAGAGCATAGTCCAGTATAGTCCAATGGAGTATAGTCCTGTAGAGTATAGTATAGTCCAGTATAGTATAGTCCAGTACAGTATCGTCCTGTAGAATATAGTCCGGTGGAGTGTAGTCCAGTATAGTCCGGTAGAGCATAGTCCAGTATAGTATAGCCCAGTACAGTATCGTCCTGTAGAATATAGTCCAGTATAGTATAGCCCAGTATAGTCCAGTATAGTCCAGTGGAGTGTAGTCCAGTATAGTATAGCCCAGTATAGTCCAGTAGAATATAGTCCAGTATAGTCCAATGGAGTATAGTCCAGTAGAGTATAGTCCGGTATAGTCCAGTATAGTCAAGTAGAGTATAGTTGGTAGAGTATAGTCCAGCATTGTATAGTCCAGTAGAGTATAGTATGGTCCAGCAGAGTATAGTCCAGCAGAGTAGAGTCCAGTATAGCCCAGTATAGTCCAGTATAGTATAGTCTAGTATAGTATAGTCCAGTAGAGTATAGTCCAGTAGAGTACAGTCTAGTATAGTCCAGTAGAGCATAGTATAGTCCAGTAGAGTATAGTCCAGTATAGTATAGTCCGGTAGAGCATAGTCCGGTATAGTATAGCCCAGTATAGTATAGCCCAGTATAGTATAGTCCAGTATAGTATAGCCCAGTATAGTATAGCCCAGTATAGTCCAGTAGAGTATAGTCCGGTAGAGTATATCCCAGTATAGTATAGTCCGGTAGAGTATAGTCCAGTAGAGAGAGAGCGAGAGAGAGAGAGAGAGAATTGAGGAGAGAAGAATAGATAAGGAGAGTCTGGTTCTCAGTTGGTACAGCATGGCTTGAGTTTGATTCTCACGGAGGAACAGTGCTAAAATATTAGCAAATTTCACAACGTGTTCATTACTTTCAGATGGACCATGTCTGGAATGAGACATGGCGGATAGGAATGGTGAAACACCACAAGGATCTCCCCCTACATTCTACAACACACACAAATTGTACTTGAGAACATACTCACTATGGCCAGAAGGGGTCACAATAGCTAAGGAAATACAGCCTCATGCCCTGTGTTTTGGTACAGTGACAGCCTTATGCCCTGTGTTTTGGTAGAGTGACAGCCTCATGCCCTGTGTTTTGGTACAGTGACAGCCTTATGCCCTGTGTTTTGGTACAGGTACAGCCTATCCTGTGTTTTGTCAGTGACAGCCTTATGCCCTGTTTTTGTTACATTAGTGACAGCCTTTATGCCGCTGTGTTATGGACTAAGTGAACATACAGGCACTATGCCCTACGGTTTGTAGCTGACACCTTATGCACGCTATGTTTTGAGTACAGTGACAGCCTTATGCACTGTGTTTCGACAGGACAGCCTTATGGCTCTGTTGTTTTAGTACATAAACGTGACAGCCTCATTGGCCCTTGTGTTATTTGTTACACCACAGCCTCATGCCCTGTGTGTTGTTAGTAACAGGTACAGCCTATTCCCTGAGTTTTGTGACAGTGACTGCCTCAATCAATTGCCCTTTTGGTACAGTACAGCCTTACCCTATTTTTGTACAGCTACAGCGCTTTATGTCCCTTGTTGTGTAGCAGTGACAGCTTTTATGCCCTGTGTTTGGTACAGTGACAGCCTTATGCCCTGTGTTTTGGTAGAGTGACAGCCCTATGCCCTGTGTTTTGGTACAGTGACAGCCTTATGCCAGTGGTTTCGGACAGTACAGCCTTATGCCCTGTGTTTTGTACAGTGACACCTATCCCTTGTTTGTACAGTGACAGCTCATGCCCGTGTTTTGGTACAGTGACAGCCTTATTCGCCTGTGTTTTGGTACCAGTGACAGCCTTATGCCCTGTTTTGGTACAGAGTACAGCCTTAATGCCCGTGTTTGTACAGATGACAGCCTATGACCTGTGTTTTGATACAGTGACAGCCTTATGCCCTGGTTTTTGGTACAGTGACAGCCTTATGCCCTGTGTTTTGGTACAGTGACAGCCTTCTATCCTGTGTTTTTGGTAAGTGAAGCCTTATGCCCTGTGTTTTGGTACAGGACAGCCTATGCCCTGTGTTTGGTACAGGACAGCCTTATGCCCTGTGTTTTTGTACAGTGACAGCCTTATGCCCTGTGTTTTTGTACAGTGACAGCCTCCCTGTGTTTGGTACAGGACAGCCTTATGCCCTGTGTTTTGGTAAGTGACAGCCTTATGCCCTGTGTTTTTTACAGTGACAGCCCTTATGCCCTGTGTTTTGGTACAGTGACAGCCTTATGCCCTGTTTTTGTAAGTGACAGCCTTATGCCCTGTGTTTTGGTAAGGCAGCCTCATGCCCTGTGTTTTGTAGAGTGACAGCCTTATGCCCTGTGTTTTGTACAGTGACAGCCTCATGCCCTGTTTTTGGTACAGTGACAGCCTTATGCCCTGTGTTTTGGTACAGTGACAGCTGTATCACCTGTGTTTTGGTACAGTGGACACCCTTATGCCCGTGTGGTTTGTGTACGAGTGACAGCCTTAGGCCCTGTGTTTTGGTACAGTGACAGCCTTATGCCCTGTGTTTTGGTACAGTGACAGCCTTATGCCCTGTGTTTTGGTACAGTGGGGTACTGAACTTTGTGATATGGCTTAGTAATATTCCAGGTACATTTTCAAAATCCAGGTTTGAACTTTATCTAAACTCTTATCTCCTCTCCATAAAACTGTGATAACCTCACAGCGATAACGGCGATAACTGTGATAATCTCACAGCGATAATGGTGATAACTGTGATAATCCCACAGCGATAACTGTGATAACTGTGATAATCCCACAGCGATAAAGCTGTACAGTCCTGTGAAAAAGTATTTGCCCCCTTTCTGATTTTCTCTATTTTTAATATTTTTGATACTGAATGTTATCAGATGCATGGTCTTCAACCAATCGCTGCCCGCACCTGCCCGCCCATKTAGCATCACTACTCTGGATGGTTCTGACTTAGAATATTTGGACAACTACAAATACCTAGGTGTCTGGTTAGACTGTAAACTCTCCTTCCAGACTCACATTAAGCATCTCCAATCCAAAATTAAATCTAGAATCYGCTTCCTATTTCGCAACAAAGCATCCTTCACTCATGCTGCCAAACATACCCTTGTAAAATTGACTATCCTACCGATCCTTGACTTCGGTGATGTCATTTACAAAATAGCCTCCAACACTCTACTCAGCAAATTGGATGTAGTCTATCACAGTGCCATCRYTTTTGTCACCAAAGCCCCATATACTACCRACCACTGCGACCTGTATGCCTGTAAYCTGTCAGAGCAGCTTACCGATCATTGCACCTGTACAGAGCCCATCTGTAAATAGCCCACCCAACTACCTCATCCCCATACTGTTATTTATTTGTTTGCTCWTTTGCACCCCAGTATCTCTACTTGCACATTCATCTTCTGCACATCTATCACTCCATTGTTTAATTACTAAATTGTAATTATTTTGCCACTATGGCCTATTTATTGCCTTACCTCCCTAATCTTACTACATTTGCACTCACTGTATATAGACTTTTCTGTTGTGTTATTGACTGTATGTTTGTTTATCCCATGTGTAACGCTGTGTTGTTTGTGCCGCACTGCTTTGCTCTATCTTGGCCAGGTCGCAGTTGTAAATGAGAACTTGTTCTCAACTGGCCAACCTGGTTAAAACTTCTTAAGGCTAGGGGGCAGTATTCGGAAGTTCGGAAGACTGGCGTGCCCAAAGCAAACTGCCTGTTTCTCAGGCCCAGAAGCTAGGATATGTGTATATTGGTAGCATTGGTAGCGTAATTGGTAGCATTGGATAGACAACACTCTGAAGTTTCCAAAACTGTTAKAATAATGTCTGTGAGTATAACAGAAGTGATTTGGCAGGCGAAAACCCYAGGACAATCCATCCAGAAAGTGTTTTTTTTAGMTCACAGGCCATTCAAATGCTTGTCTATGGAATATTCAAAGGAAWTCCTCCCAMATTGCAGTTCCTATTGCTTCCACTAGATGTCAACAGTATTCAGAAAGGGTTTCAGGCTTGTTTTTTGAAAAATGAGTTAGTAGTTGTAGTTTTTCAAGGTGGCTCTCATTTTGACTGTAGTCTTGTGGCGCACGTGGATGAGGACGCGCACTTCGTTATTTATCTCCGGTATTGAACATACTACATTCAGTCTTAAATTTGATCATTTATTTACATATTAGGGTACCTGAGGATTGATTAGAAACYTTGTTTACCTTGTTTGGACGAAGTTGTTTGGACGAAGGTAAATTTGGGATTGCTTTGTCTGCATGTTGAACGACTGGAACGGGTGGATTACTGAATCAAACGCGCCAACTAAACTGACTTTTATGGGATATAAAGGACTTTATCGAACAAAACAACCATTTGTTGTGTAGCTGGGACCCTTGGGATTGCAAACAGAGAAAGATCTTCAAAGGTAAGTMATTTATTTTATCGCTATTTCTGATTTTTGTGATGCCTCWGCTGGTTTGGACAATGTTTTTAATACTGGTGTACACGGGGCGCTGTCCTCAGATAATCGAATGGTATGCTTTCGCCGTAAAGCCTTTTTGAAATCTGACAAAGTGGCTGGATTAACAAGAAGTTAAGCTTTTAAACGATGTAAGACACTTGTATTTTCATGAATGTTTAATATTACGATTTTTGTATTTTGAATTCCGCGCTCTGCAATTTCACCGGATGTTGTCAAGGTGGGGCGCTAGCGTCCCACCTAGCCCAAAGAGGTTTTAAATAAAGGTGAAATAAAAAAATAAAAAGATCTTCAACCAAAACCTAATATTAGATAAAAGGAACCTGAGTTTACAAATAACACAATAATTACATACTTACATACTTATTACATACATACTTAAGCAGTATCTAAAATATTCCAAAGTTGAGAAAATGTTAAAGGGGTAAATACTTTTTCACATCATTGTATAGCCAACTCATCTTTGACCCCTTGTACAGTATAACRCTCTTATTGTGCCTTATCAGGAGACAGAGACACAGCAACACACTGCCCTGCATTGATAAGTCAGCAAGATAAGCCAGTCAGCCCATGTCTTATGCAATATTCAATTAGAAGTGGGGCAGTCTGTGTTACAGAATGTCCACCATAAGAACCTGTGTCAGCATGTTGGAGCTGAAGATGAGGCGTCAGGTCTGCCTCTGTGTCTACTGTGTAATACATTGTTAGATTTTATGACACTGGAGAGATAGATAGATGCTGCCTGTAGGTGAAAGTTCAAGTGGGGGTCACCATCGCTGCATGTATGGAGGGAGGGTGACCTCAATAAACCTCAGTGTTACCCACTTTTTTATTTTATGAAAGGGCTTACTTACCTATTACATTGAAGTGTGTTTTCACATTAGGGTTTACTTATCTAGTTTCCTGTTTTTATATTAGGGTTTACCCATCTAGTTACCTGTTATTGTATTAGGTTTTACCCATCTAGTTACCTGTTATTGTATTAGGTTTTACCCATCTAGTTACCTGTTATTGTATTAGGTTTTACCCACTGGTTTCTTTATCCATTTAGTCCGTGCTATCACTGCAATAAATAGAAAATACACTGTTGTGACTTACTTTCATTAATCTTTGATGTTATTTATTTAATCCATGTTTCATTGTTACCCTGATTAAATGAATCATGTAACAATTAACTCATTAGGATTTGGGCACCACGGATTAAGTTGTTTAATGAGTTACCATCTCCCGAATTAATCTCTAAAGATATGTAAATTATATATCGATAACAGTCACTATAATCATTACCTCATATTAGTCTCATAATCTGAACGGTGGCATCATTCTTAGATCCGCAAAACCCCCAGCTTTACTGATCATTCTGTCACACAAATGTGTTAATTGTTTATTTACTAGCTAACTAAATAATAACACAGAGTAACATACAGACTTACATGAGACAATGTCCCTAGTGGAATGTCAAGATATGATTGTCTTTGGAGACAAAGGGACATTCCTTTAGTTGATACTAAAGTAAACAGAAGCCTCCTCTTGTAATTACGACCGGATAGTGAACATGTCGACCATCCAGCACCCCCCCCCCCCCCACTCCCCACCCCTCCCTCCAGAGAGCCTGATACTGTCACAATCCCACAGTCTTTTCTGACTCAGTTCTGATCCTCACAGACATCATGACAAGTCATCTAGTCTACTTTACAGAATGTACACTGTAAAAACCTGTAAGCATATTGGAGAAGATGACACTGGAAAGATTGATAGATATATGGTACGTGAAAGTGCACTTGGTCAGTGCTGGTTGTGTGTGTGACTACTGGGGAGTGGGTCAGTGACAGACATCTTTACTAAAGCCAAGAGGTTGAGAATAGAACAGAACAGAATAGAACAGAACAGAGCAGAATAGAACAGACAGAACAGAATAAAACAGAGCAGAGCAGAAGAGAACAGAACAGATGGTTCCTGAGTGTCGAAGATTTTGTACACTTGGGTCTTTTATGTCTTTCCCTCCAAACTCCATTCTCGTGTTAGAGAATGACACAGAGGAAAGACGTTACTGTGTCACTGACATGCAGTCATAGAGAGGGCTGTCTAATGAAATGGCTATCTGCAAACTATGATTAAAAATAACATTAAAAGGGGAGGGAGATCATCATTTCTAATTTATAAAATCTCTAAAAGCTGTGCAGAACACTCCCAGCAGAATTTTGTTTGTAACTATAAACATCTAAATTACATGTATGATACATGATAACCATACATAATGACTACTCTTTATTGCTAATTTACTTCATACAGTGTTAACTACAATTGACTACAGCTCAGCATTCAACACCATGGTGCCCACAAAGCTCATCACTAAGTAACTAAGCTAAGAACCTAGAACCCTCTCTGATGGGCCCCTTGTCCACCTCTTTGATGGGGCCCATGCCCACCTCTTTGACCAGTTCCCTTCCGTCAAGGGACCCATCAGATAGATGGCCATCAGAGAGAGAGAGGCAGACGGAAGGGAACTGTTGTGTCTAATGAAGTCTGTGCCATTGTCGTTGACCATGTGGTAAACAGAGGCCTTACCATAGCAGAGGCTGCCAGATTAGTTCACCCCAATCTGAAAACATCAACTGTCAATTCGATCATGAGAACATTTCGCCAAGGAAACTGGTAAGTCTGCTTTCCCATTACATTGACACTAAATTACATATTGTAATGCATGTAAATTCACTAAACATGTTCTAGTATTGTTCCAGTATGATCTATGGACAGTATACTCTGTTCTACCTCATTGGCCAACGAGCGACCGTCCAAGTGCCTGGACAACGTGGTGAAACATCTCCATATGCGCAGCTATCTCTGAAGATGGTGTGGTAGGATGTAGGCCTACCATCATGGTGTGGTAGGATGTAGGCCTACCATCATGGTGTGGTAGGATGTAGGTCTACCATCATGGTGGTAGGAATGTGGCCTACCATCAGGTGTGGGAAGGATGTAGGCTCACGTTAATATCACCATCATGGGATGGTGGGGTAGGGACATCAGTGTAGAGTAGCTACCATCATGTGAGATTAGGTCTACCATTGGTGTGGTAGGATGTAGCGCCCACCATCATGTGTTGGTAGGATGTAGGCTACCATCATTGGTGTGGGGCTGTAGGCCTACCATCATGGTGTGGTAGGATGTAGCCGCTACATCATGGTGTGGTTAGCGATGTAGGCTATCATGTCGGGTCAGTTAGCCATCATTGGATGTGGGTAGGATGTAGGTTACCATCATAGGTGTGGTAGGATGTATGGACACATGTTACTAGTCCATCATGGTGTGGTAGAAAGTAGGCTACCATCATGGTGTGGTAGAAAGATGTAAGGTCTCACAATCATTGGTGTGGTAGGATGTAGGTCTTACCCATCAATGGTGTGGAGGATGTAGGTCTACCAATTCAGATTGTTATCGTGTGGTTAGGATGTAGGTCTACCATTCAGTGGTGTCGGTAGGATGTAGGTCTACCATACATGGTGTGGAGGATTGTAGGTTACCATCACTGCGTATTGGTACATCATGTTGTGTAGGATGAGGGTCTACCAATCTCATGGGGTGGTAGGATGTAGGCTACCATCATATGTGTGGTGGATTAGGGCACCTACCATCATGGTGTGGTGGATGTGGCTACCGATTCATGGTTGTGTAGGATGTAGGCTCTACCATCATGGTGTGGTAGGATGTAGGCCTACCAAACAGGTGTGGTACGTGTGTAGGATGTAGGTCTACCATCCATGGTGTGGTATAGGCCTACCAGTGTGTAATGTTAGGCCTACATCATGGTGTGGTAGGATGTAGGTACTCATGGTGTGGTAGGATGTTAGGTCTACATCATGGTGGTAGGTGAGTCCTCATTCTGTTAGGTGTAGGTCCTACACCATGGTGTGTTAGGATAGTAGGTCTAATCCATCTTGTGTGGTTAGGATGCTATGTGTCGGTAGGGGTCACCATCATGGTGTGTAGGATGTAGCGTTTACCGTCCTGGTGTCGGTAGGATGTAGGATCTACCATTGTCGTGGTGAGTGGTCCAGGTGTGGTAGGATGTAGGTCTACATCATGGTGTGGTAAGGATGTAGGTCTACCATTCATGGGTGGTAAGATGTAGGGCCTACATTCATGGTTTGTAGGCATGTAGGCCCTACCATCATCTGGTGTGTAGGATTAGGTCCTTCATTGGTGTGGAGGTATGTAGGCCTACCTACTCGGTGTGTGGATGTTAGGCCTACCATCATGTTGTGGTAGGATGCTAGGAACATCTTTGTAGGTGACCTACCCATCATGGTCTGTGGTATAGGATGTAGGACTATGCTGTAGGTGCTACCATTCATGGTGTGGTAGGATGTAGGCCTACCATCATGGTGTGGTAGGATGTAGGCCTACCATCATGGTGTGTGCTGTAGGATTTGTAGGTCTACCATCATGGTGTGGTTTGGTAGGATGTGGCCTACCATCATGTGTGTAGGATGTAGGGCTTACCATCCATTGGTGTGTTTAGGAATGTAGGTCTACCATCATGGTGTGGTTAGGATGTAGTATGGTCTTACATTCATGGTGTGTTAGGATGTAGAGTCTACCACTCATGGTGTGGTAGGATGTAGGTTCTACCATCATGGTGTGGTAGGATGTAGGTCCTACCATCATGGGTGTGGTTAGGATGTTAGGATGTGTTACCATCATGTGGTAGGATGTAGTCTACATCATGGTGTGGTAGGATGTAGGTGTCTACCATTCATGGTGTGGTAGGATGTAGGTCTACCATATGGTGTGGTAGGATGTAGGTCTACCATCATTGGTGATGGTAGGATGTAGGTCTACCATCATGGCTGTGTGGTGTAGTACCATATGGTGTGTAGGATGTAGGTCTACCATCATGGTTGTAGGATGGTTAGGTCTACCATCATGGTGTGGTAGGATTTAGGTCTACCCATCATTTGTTGGTAGGATGTTGGTCTACATCATGGTGTGGTAGGATGTAGGTCTACCATCATGGTGTGGTAAGGATGTAGGTCTACATCATGGTGTGGTAGGATGTAGTCTACCATCATGGTGTGGTAGGATTGTAGGTTACCATCTATGGTGTTGGTAGGATGTAGGCTACCATCATGGTGTTGGTAGGATGTAGGTCTACCATCATGGTGTGTAGGATGTAGTCTACCATCATGGTGTTAGTTAGGATGGTAGGTCTTACCTTATCATGTGTTGGGTAGATGTAGGTCTACCATCATGGTGTGTAGGATGTAGGTCTACCATTCATGAAGGTGTGGTAGGATGTAGGGTCTACCCAATCCATGGTGTGGTAGGATGTAGGTCTACTCATAGGGTGTGGTAGGATTGTAGGTCTACCATCATGGTGTGGTAGAGATGTAGGTCTACCATCATGGTGGTAGGTATTGGTCTCAGCCAATCATGGTGTGGTAGGATGTAGGTTCTACCATATGGTGTGGTAGGATGTAGCGTCTGTGTTGTACCATCATGGTGTGGTAGGATGTAGCCGTACTCATGGTGGGTAGGATGTTAGGTACCATCATGGTGTGGTAGGATGTAGGCTACCATCATTGGTGTTGGTAGGGATTGTAGGTCTATCCATCATGTGTGTGGGTGGATGTAGGTCTACCATCATGTGTGGTAGGATGTAGGGCTACCATCATGGTGTGGTAGGATGTAGGTCTCCATCATGGTGTGGTAGGGATGTAGGTCTACCATCATGTGTGGTAGGATTGTAGGCTACCATCATCGGTGTGGTAGGATGGTAGGCTACCATCATGGTGTGGTAGGATGTAGGTCTACCATATGGGTGTAGATGTAGCCATTACTTGGATCCTACAAGCTCACACCTCATTGTGTTTTCATTGAAATTGAGCAGGCCTGTTCAAGATGAAGGAGTCCCTTATGTAATTGTGTGGGACAAGTCAGGTTCAATTCATGGTGTGTAGGAGGTTCAATGTGGTAGGACGTAGGTCTACTCGTAGACGTAGCCTACATCATGTGATGTGGTAGGATGTAGGCCTACCATCATGGTGTGGTAGGATGTAGGCTACCATCATGGGTGGTAGGATGTAGGTCTACCATCATGGTGTGAGAGGATTGTAGGTCTTACATCATGGTGTGGTAGGATGTAGGTCTTACCATCATGTGTGGGTAGGATGGTAGGTCTACCATCAATGGTGGTGGTAGGCGTAGGTCTACCATCATTGGTGTGGTAGGCATGTAGGTCTACATCATGGTGTGGTAGGATGTAGGTCTACCATCATGGTGTGGTAGGATGTAGGCCTTACCATCATGGTGGTGGTAGGATGTAGGTCTACCATCATGGTGTGGTAGGATGTAGGTCTACCATCATGGTGTGGTGACTAGGTCTACCATCATGGTGTGGTAGGAGTAGGTTTACCACATGGTGTGGTAGGATGTAGGTCTACCATCATGGTGTGTAGGATGTAGGTCTACCATCATGGTGTGGTAGGATGTAGGTCTACCATCATGGTGTGGTAGGATGTAGGTTACCATCAATGTGGTAGGATGTAGGTCTACCATCATGGTGTGGTAGGATGTAGTTCCATCATGTGTGGTAGGATGTAGGTCTACCATCATTGGTGTGTAGGATGTAGGTCTACCATCATGGTGTGTAGGATGTAGGTTACCATCATGGTGTGGTAGATGTAGGTCTACCATCATGGTGTGGTGATGTAGGTCTACCATCATGTGTGGTAGGATGTAGGTCTACATCATGGTGTGGTAGGATGTAGGACCTTACCATCATGGTGTGGTAGGACGTAGGCCATTACTTGGATCCTAACAACGCTGCACACCTCATTGTGTTTTTCATTGAAATTGAGCAGGCCTGTCAAGATGAAGGGGTCCCTTATGTAATTGTGTGGACAATGTCAGGTTCCACCATGCAGAGGTGGTTTAGGCATGGTTTCGGGCTCATCCCCGATGTGTGACCCTATACCTGCTCCCATACTCTCCTTACCTCAACCCTGTGAGGATTTGTTTTCAGCATGGAGGTGGAAGGTGTACGATTGCATCCCCATGAGAGTGACACTCTCCTTCTGGTCATGGATGAGGCATGCGACGACATCAACGCAGACCAGTGTCAAGCTTGGATTCGCCATGCCTGAAGGTTTTTTCCGCAGTGCAGGAACAATGAGACATTCACTGTGATGTGTATGAGAATTTATGGTGAAATGCTCAAGACAGGCTTGATGTGTGCTAAACGTTGTGTTATTTTCATTTAATTTCTTCCATTTGATTAGACAGTACACCTATGTTGCAATTATATCTGAAATATATAATATACAGTATATATATATATATTTTTTTTTGTTGCAAGAGAATGATTGTAGAGGATGTCTTCATTGATCACACATTGGATGGATATTATGGAATCATAGATATTCTGTCCATTTGTTGGGTAATGTAACTGTATCCTAATGTGAAAAGTGTAATTTACAGTAGACTAGCATATTACTTTCAGCACTTCTAAGGCTGATTTGAAAGACATATTCTCAGGTTGTTTCCTGCTTTGAATTCCATTCTTCTTCATAACAGCAACTCTTCTAGAACACCTCCATAAGCAAGGCTCCACGGCTATCTACTAGTATAGTACACACTGCACTATACAGGTCATAGCATGTCATTTCAGACGTAGACCAAGTATCTGTAAGTGAAAAGTAATGAAGTCTTTAATAAGTTGGCAGAAAGACATGGAAGTATGTATATTAAAGGAAGGAATTTAGTTGTTCACTTCATGTTTTTTAAAAGATTGTTCTCTTTCTGTAATGCAACTCTCTTTCTGAGAACAAACATATACTCGTAGAAAAAAAGGGTGCTAACTAGAACCATAGAAGCTTGTTCCGATAGGGGTACCCTTAATGGTTCTAGGTAAAACCCTCTGCAAAATGTTCTACTAGAACCCTCTGCACATGGTTCTACCTAGAACCCCCCTGTAAATGGTTCTACCTAGAACACCTTCAATCTTCTAATCTAAGTGTTCTAAATGGAACTCTCATCAAGGGGTAGAACCCTTTTATCTTTTGGTACAAAATGTACATTCTAAACTGAACACTTTTTCTAACTAAAACCCTGGAGGACTTGAACTCACCAACCATCAAGGAGTTGCATGCAATTAAATGCATTACATTTACACTGAAACCTCCAGCCTCTTTCTCTGCATGGGCCTGTGAGTTAAACTACTGATGCCTAAGCCCTTGAAACCCATCTCTGACTAGCCATGAGATCTGAAGAGAACTTTGAGACTATAAACTCAACAGAGGTGAACCCATCTCTGACTAGCCATGAGTGTCTGAAGAGAACTTTGAGACTATAAACTCAACAGAGGTGAAACCCATCTCTGACTAGCCATGAGAGTCTGAAGAGAACTTTGAGACTATAAACTCAACAGAGGTGAAAGTTGGATGGATTATAAATAATGACTACACATGGATTATTAGACTACCGGATCTCTAGTTTACTTCTCTCGCTCCCTCCCGTTTTCCCTCTTTCTCTCTCTGATAACCTCCCTCTTTCCTCTCTCTCTCTCCTGTTCTCTGTGTTAACCACTCCCTAATATGTCACGTAGTACATGTTGCCACTCATTGTGTAAGCCTACAGTATAGTGTTTTACTGCCAGTTATGTAATGAGGAATTTATGCAATCATATAGCATTTCACTTAAATACATTTTTGATTGGACTCTTGGACAAAATAAGCCATGTAATGTTTGTGTTTCTTCTATATTATTTTAAAGACAGATTATAGTTTTATGCTGATATTAACACTTTTGGTCATACARTATATTTTCATTGTCAGACATAATGCCCACAAGCTTGTTATAGTTTCACATTGTTCTCTGACACCACTAATACATGTTGCCTGTATGCTTTTGACCACACTGTATGGCCACAGGGCAGCGACAGATATGACTGTTGCTGCGTCACAGAGCAGAACACACTAGATCAAGGGTGGGCAACTCCAGTCCTCTGTTTGCTAGGGATGGAGGAAAAAGTGTGACACCAATCAGGCCCTTGAGGACTAGAATTGCCCATCTCTGTACTAGATGAAGTTTCTATGTGCATCTGGGTTACTGGCTYCCTAAGGCCTCGTGGCTAGACACGACAAAAAGGCAGCCTCCTCAACTGCGTTCACACAGGCAGACCAGATTTTTGGTATTTTGACCAAATCAGATCAGCRCTGAAAAAAATATTAAAGAATCAAATGGGTATTTATTCATCCTTAATGGAATGGACCACCGAACAGCTGTAAATATTGCAGATTGTGCCTTTAAAGTCAGTCACCCCCACTACTCATTCAGGACCCTCCCTCTGTTCCAGCTGTCATCAGTGTCCTTGGAGTCTCTTTAACAGTATTGATGTTGCCTGACCGTGTGTGTGTGTGTGTGTTGTCAATACAGATAGTGGATCAATACTCTGCAACGTTGTATGAGGTCACCTCCCCTCGCTCGCCAAACTGTTTAATCACAGTGAAGCAAAGCGTATRCTAAAAGAATCACTAGTAAACAGTAATGTCTGTAATTTGACTGTATGCGTTCTGATAATGAAATGATCAGTACATCAACATACAGAAACTTTAATGACAGGCAACACCATCATTCATTTACTGAGATCTGATTAAAAGCATAGCAGGCATTACCTTTGACCTTATGAGTTTAGTAATCTTCAATCACAAAGCACCCCGTCATTTAATCCCATATCTTTATCTGACCTGTCAACTGTGAACTTCCCCACTGGCAGTAGTGAATGTGAGTGTTGCCAGGGTAACTTCAGATCAACACTGTCAAAGCCATGAATAAAATGGATTAACTAAAAAAATGTTTTTTTAAACTCAGTCAGAAAAGTAATGTTTAAAAAAAAKAACTTTATTAACACTTTTCTCATTCAAAGAAATAACATACAAAAGATCCAAKGTAATTTCTTTCTACATTTACAGAGCATAGGTTTTTGCTTCAAAAAAACAGAAACAAATCCTACTTGTACAAAGTGAACAAAACCATCAATCCCCTGCAGTGACAATGTGCCAAACGGTTCCAGCAATAAAGAAAARATTCTTCATCATCTTTCAAAACAAAGAAAGTCTGTGCAAAGAAAGAACGCATACCAAAAACACGATGTGAGTGAGTCTCAAAATGGCACCCTATTCAGTGCACTACTTTTGACCAGAATCCTATGGGCCATGGTCAAAAGTAGTGCACTACGTAAGGAATAGGGTGCCATTTGGGAGACACACCCATGTTGCTACATTAATAAGGCAAAACCCTACCAGATAATTCACTTGGGAAGCTTCCTTGGTAAAGTGATTGTAGATAAGAAAAAWATATATATTCCACACAAGAAATAAATCAAAAAGGCTTTTCAAAAAGCAGCCAGTATTGCACTGATAGACTAGTACCCTTTAATAATGAAATCATAAGGAACTCACTAGTTGACCACATAAAAACAGAAATACTGATCACAGAATACACAGTAGTGGCTGATCCCAGATCTGTTTGTGTTGTATAAATAACTCCTATGGTCTGGGTTAGTGATGCAACACAAACAGATCTGGGATCAGGCTAGAAAAACAGCCTTAGCAATAAATAAAATCACAGATTACATCTTATTTTTGGGGACCTGCATTTCTGCGGGTTCCTGTTCATATGGGATAAAATAATGAATGGATGGATGGAGGTCATGGAGTTCCGTTTGAATCGGGTCTTTTTTCTAAGGGAGGGTCATTCAACCATTTCTCTTTCCCTGTCAAAGTTCTGGTTTGGTTCCAGAACCCAGCTACACATGAAGAGAATAATACTGGGCTTATCGTCAAGACTTACCCACAGCGGGATCCCAAATGACATGCTATTCCCCTATATAGTGCACTACTTTTGACCAGAGCCCAAAGTAGTGCACAACATATAAGGAATAGCATGTCATTTGGGACGCATTCCATCTCTAAATCAGAATGCTGTGCTGTGCTAGGGTCGGGCTGCTTCCTACCCCTCAAATAACTTCTCATTGGCATGGAAACCATAGGAACCACATGGAAAACAATGAACTAAACAGGAAACGAAAAAAAAAAAATGAAACGCATTTCACTCCATTAGAACCATAAAATGAGATTCTCAAAGCTTAAAAGAAACGGTTTAAAAATGTAAATGAAAGTTTAAAACTGAATGACTATCTACGTTGCCTTACTCCTCTCCTAGAACACAGAACGTCCTCGTATTGTACAAACGCTGCAGGTTATGAACCCAATAGATAATTCACGTTCTGTAGACCAATATGGAGGAAAAAAACAATCAAAAACGGTGAAATAAATCACAATAGCGCCACTAATTCAGATCAGATCAACTGATGAAATTAGATTYAAACTAAATAATAATACGCAACAAACCTAAATCTAAAATGGAGGGGAAGTATTAAAAAAAATCCCAAATCCATCATTGGTTTAAAAATAATCCATATCATTGACAGTGGGGAGTGGAGAAAATACCACCGTCAGGTAGAGTGGCAAGGTGAAAACAACACAACAGAACCCAATGCTGTTGGAACTGGACTGAGGTGCTTCCCAAACTGCACCCCAGTCCCCATGTAGTGCCAGGGAGCCATTTGGTACACAGCCTGGGAGTGGTGAAGTGGTTTTATGTCTCTGTGTGGTAGATGTTGTTGGAGTCGTGTTGGCTGTTGGTATTGCAGTAGTCCTTGGTGTGGCAGGTGTGTCCTAGACCACACATAGCTCTGTGGATGGGGCCGGGGCTGTCGTCGCCATCGTGAGAGGTGGTGGTGGTGAAGTTCAGAAGACTGGTGCAGGTGGGGAGGTAGACATGCTGCACGTGTTCCACCTCCGACCGACACACCGGACACGACTGGGGAGAGGACAGAGGAAGAACATAAAACATTTGAGGTACAGGACAAGTACAATACATTCTGTAGACAGTAAGCACATTAAGAGGTCTAGTTGGGCATGCAGATCCACAATGCTACAGAAAGCATGAACCACCACCAGCCCTGGGCTGCAGAATGGACCAGGTAGCCAACCAATCATATTTCAGACACCCAGAACACCGACCAACAATACTAACCAGTCTGTCAAAGTGATGGAGCAGGGATAGTGGAAACGCACTCCATTCTCATTTAGCCAGTCAATTGTATTGAAGTCACGTAAAAGCCTGTTAGTTAACCAACCGGGACCTCCAGATCAAATTACCCACGATACACTCTGTTCAGACATATCTAGAAGATGGTTAATAGTGTTTTATAAGGGGGTGGCCATCTTGGAAAGTGAGTACATTTTTGGGGGGGAACATCTTCTGTCCTCTCCCTCTCCTCTCAATGTGTTTGTGCCTAGCCATCACATGACACATTTCCTTGTGGATTTAATGGAATAGAGATTTGTTGGCCTGCTGCCGGCAGCTTTAATCCACAGCCACTAATTCACCATCTGAGACGGCAGTTCAAGCAAAGTTGGGCACATTTAGGAGATTAGTGGGAGGGACAATCAGGTTAGCTGCATGAGCAAAACACTGGATCGTTTTTTTAAAAGCCTTAAAAGTGATGAGAGTGACTCAGGAGAAAAGTCAAGTATTCTCCTGGAATCAGAACGCTCTGACACTCATGGTATTACACAGCTAGAACCACAGAGTCTGGACAACCACCACTAACACAGACTGTGGCTAGGTTCCAATACTCCTCAACAGCTTCCTTCCTTCCCAAGTGTTCTTTCCTACAATGGCACAAAGGACCGGATGGGTTTCTGTCCTACTGCTGTAGTGTATTAAGACCAAGCTGAAATACGGCCTCGTGAAAGATGAGAAAGGGAAGACATTTAAACCTAGTGAGACAGCTGAGTATTCTGGGGGTTGACGGTAGTGGTGGCATCCAAATGTCTTGACCAATGGTCGACTTGACCAAAAACCATCAACAACTAAATTAATGTGCAGAGATGAAAGTGTTTTCTGGAGTCCTTCTCTATCATTGACTGGTAGTAGCTTCTCAATGTAGCCAAGACCACCATGCAGGAATTAACATGTGTGTTGAGATCATTTTCAACCAATTACAAGTAGTCACTTCTATCTGGGTCTCTTCACCTGTAGTTGGTTTGCACAGGTCTGGCAGCACACCATGTGTCCACAGGGGCAGAAGGCTGAGTCAATCTCCTCCACACAGCACAGCATACACAGCAGAGCTTCTCTGAGTTTCTCTAGTCTCTCCAGCAGCGCCCTGCTCTGCTGACAGCTCCCACAGTCCTCTCCCAGCCCCTCCTCCTGGCCACGCAGCGGACTGCGCCCCGACGGCGTCCTCTCGCCGCCCGCCGCCATGATGCCGGCGTTGTAGAGCGTCCGGCGTGCGTAGTCGTAGACCTCCTTGGAGGTGCGACGGATGTCGAAGACGTACTTCTTGCCCAGGTTGATGTTCTCGTTGAGAAAGAGAGACGCCAGGTGACCCTTGAAGTCACGGCTGTACTGCATCATCACCGCACTGGTCACCGTGTCACACCTGGGAGGAGAGAGGGAGACATTACTAACCAGGAAGTCACGAGGATGAAGAATCAATCTCATTCTGTGTTCATCTGTCAACTGAATGTTAGACACTATTTTCAAATCAATTGATTTCTCCATTGTCCACATCTCTTTTGGCTTTGAACCTATACAAGGGTTGTGGTTAAATGGTGTACAGCTAAGGTAAAAATGTTGCATGTTTGAGTCTGGGAGAATATTTGCATTCTGGCTAACCCTAACCCTTTTCCTAACATTCTATGTCCTGTAAGTTCTCCTAACCTGTTATGTAAGTTCTCCTAACCTACTAGAAAAAGTCCAATCTGTCCGTAGCTGTATAGCATCTAGTCAAAACCCTATAAAGGGGGTTGATCATGTTCAACAGCAGAATAGGACTGTAGAAATCCTCTACACTGACAGACACGGTTACTGCTGTAGGTTCTACAGAACAGGCACATCTGCACAAGCTGAGGAATACGTGGTGAAAACCCCCACACACAATAGAGAGGTAATCTATGGTCCTTTGTGACTATTGTAAGACAATCTTTGCTATTGCACAAATGAAAACAGCTGACATCCAATTTTCCAGGAAGAAGCACTTTTAGTTGAATTAATATCAACACTAAGACTGTCTCTTCATGTCCTGTACTGCCTACGGCTTCATCAAGATCAGGACATGTCCTGTACTGCCTATGGCTTCATCAAGATCAGGACATGTCCTGTACTGCCTATGGCTTCATCAAGATCAGGCATGTCCTGTACTGCCTATGGCTTCATCAAGATCAGGACATGTCCTGTACTGCCTAGGCTTCATCAAGATCAGGACATGTCCTGTACTGCCTATGGCTTCATCAAGATCAGGACATGTCCTGTACTGCCTATGGCTTCATCAAGATCAGACATGTCCGTACTGCCTATGGCTTCATCAAGATCAGGACATGTCCTGTACTGCCTATGGCTTCATCAAGATCAGGACATGTCCTGTACTGCCTATGGCTTCATCAAGATCAGGACATGTCCTGTACTGCCTATGGCTTCATCAAGATCAGGACATGTCCTGTACTGCCTATGGCTTCATCAAGATCAGGACATGTCCTGTACTGCCTATGGCTTCATCAAGATCAGGAAATGTCCTGTACTGCCTATGGCTCATCAAGATCAGGACATGTCCTGTACTGCCTATGGCTTCATCAAGATCAGACATGTCCTGTACTGCCTATGGCTTCATCAAGACAGGAAATGTCCTGTACTGCCTATGGCTTCATCAAGATCAGGAAATGTCCTGTACTGCCTATGGCTTCATCAAGATCAGGAAATGTCCTGTACTGCCTATGGCTTCATCAAGATCAGGAAATGTCCTGTACTGCCTATGGTTCATCAAGATCAGGAAATGTCCTGTACTGCCTATGGCTTCATCAAGATCAGGAAATGTCCTGTACTGCCTATGGCATCATCAAGATCAGGACATGTCCTGTACTGCCTATGGCTTCATCAAGATCAGGACATGTCCTGTACTGCCTATGGCTTCATCAAGATCAGGAAATGTCCTGTACTGCCTATGGCTTCATCAAGATCAGGAAATGTCCTGTACTGCCTATGGCTTCATCAAGATCAGGAAATGTCCTGTACTGCCTATGGCTTCATCAAGATCAGGAAATGTCCTGTACTGCCTATGGCTTCATCAAGATCAGGAAATGTCCTGTACTGCCTATGGCTCATCAAAGATCAGGACATGTCAAGCACACTGTGAACTGTAGATGAGGAGGCAGTTTGTTGACCACACTAGGACCAAAGCACACTGTGAATCTGTAGATGAGGAGGCAGTTTGTTGATGACACCTAAGGACCAAAGCACACTGTAAATCTGTAGATGAGGAGGCAGTTTGTTGACCACATAAGGACCAAAGCACACTGTGAATCTGTAGATAGGAGGCAGTTTGTTGACCACACTAAGGACCAAAGCACACATGTGAATCTGTAGATGGGGAGGCAGTTTGTTGACCACACTAAGGACCAAAGCACACTGTGAACTGTAGATGAGGAGGCAGTTTGTTGATGACACTAAAGACCAAAGCACACTGTGAATCTGTAGATGGGGAGGCAGTTTGTTGATGACACTAAAGACCAAAGCACACTGTGAATCTGTAGATGGGGAGGCAGTTTGTTGATGACACTAAGGACCAAAGCACACTGTGAATCTGTAGATGAGGAGACAGTTTGTTGACCACACTAAGGACCAAAGCACACTGTGAATCTGTAGATGAGGAGGCAGTTTGTTGACCACACTAAGGACCAAAGCACACTGTGAATCTGTAGATGAGGAGGCAGTTTGTTTACCACACTAAGGACCAAAGCACACTGTGAATCTGTAGATGAGGAGGCAGTTTGTTGACCACACTAAGGACCAAAGCACACTGTGAATCTGTAGATGGGGAGGCAGTTTGTTGACCACACTAAGGACCAAAGCACACTGTGAACTGTAGATGGGGAGGCAGTTTGTTGACCACACTAAAGACCAAAACACACTGTGAATCTGTAGATGAGGAGGCAGTTTGTTGACCACACTAAGGCAAAGCACACTGTGAATCTGTAGATGGAGAGGCAGTTTGTTGACCACACTAAGGACCAAAGCACACTGTGAATCTGTAGATGGGAGGCAGTTTGTTGACCACACTAAAGACCAAAACACACTGTGAATCTGTAGATGAGGAGGCAGTTTGTGACCACACTAAGGACCAAAGCACACTTGAATCTGTAGATGAGGAGGCAGTTTGTTGACCACACTAAGGACCAAAGCACACTGTGAATCTGTAGATGAGGAGGCAGTTTGTTGACCACACTAAGGACCAAAGCACACTATGAATCTGTAGATGAGGAGGCAGT
The DNA here is from genome assembly GCF_002910315.2 of Salvelinus sp. IW2-2015. Lineage (NCBI taxonomy): Eukaryota > Metazoa > Chordata > Actinopteri > Salmoniformes > Salmonidae > Salvelinus > Salvelinus sp. IW2-2015. The sequence continues at coordinate 69,438 of NW_019943990.1, read as the reverse complement.
TGTTGACCACACTAAGGACCAAAGCACACTGTGAATCTGTAGATGAGGAGGCAGTTTGTTGACCACACTAGGACCAAAGCACACTGAATCTGTAGAGGAGGCAGTTTGTTGACCACACTAAGGACCAAAGCACACTGTGAATCTGTAGATGGGGAGGCAGTTTGTTGACCACACTAAAGACCAAAGCACACTGTGAATCTGTAGATGAGGAGGCAGTTGTTGACCACACTAAGGACCAAAGCACACTGTGAACTGTAGATGAGGAGGCAGTTTTGTTGACCACACTAGGACCAAAGCACACTGTGAATCTGTAGATGAGGAGGCAGTTTGTTGACCACACTAAGGACCAAAGCACACTGTGAATCTGTAGATGAGGAGCAGTTTGTGACGAACATAAAGACCAAAGCACACTGTGAATCTGTAGATGGGGAGGCAGTTTGTTGACCACACTAAGGACAAAGCACACTGTAATCTGTAGATGGGAGGCAGTTTGTTGACGACACTAAAGACCAAAGCACAGTCTCAGTGAATGTGTACAACTACAGATCCGGATGCATATTCAGGGAACAGAACCATGGTAAACAGAGCAGAACGTTGAGTCTTCAGAAACACCACCGTTTAAGAGATGAGAGAATGATACCTAACTGGACTGAAATGGGAAGTGTACGGTTGGCTGGTTGACCACCCCTAGGCAGTATAAAGTCACGCCAGACTGGTTCAGGAACTCTTGTGTAATTCAGAAGGTTGTAGAGTCAGGTGAGTAAGTGATCACAGACCATGTAGGCATGGGTGTCCAAACTCTGGCCCGCGGGCCAAATTTGGCCCTTGGGGTAATTATATGGCCCGCGAGACAATACCAAATTACTACTAGAGCTGGCCCGCCGTATTATACAGCGCATCACCGCTAATACTACGAATCCCATAATGCTCTGCTGTTGTTTTCGCGCGCCAATCAGGACAGGACCCAGAAACGCCCTCTGTGACAGTAGTCATGCAACATAGACGCTACAACTGTCAGCGCGCTATCCCTTCCCAAAAATGGCGAAAGAAAGGCAGAAAACAGGAGCTTTCTGGACAAGTGGGAGGCAGAATATCTGTTTACATATGTAAAAGACAAACCTGTTTGTCTTGTTTGTGGAGTCAACGTGGCTGTAAGTAAGGAGTACAACATTAGACGACACTATGAAACGAAACACCATGACAAATACAAGGACATGGACATGACTCAAAGGAGCCAGAAAGTAGAGGAGATGAAAAGAAGTTTGGTTTCACAACAGAATATGTTCAAAAAGCCACATCACAAAGTGAGGCTGCTGTAAAGGCTAGTTATATAGTGCAGCAGAGATCGCAAAATCAGCCCGGCCCTTTAATGAGGGAAGTTCGTGAAAAAGTGCATGATGAAAGTTTGTGACCTCGTATTCCAGAGAAAAAGCAAGCATTTTCAAACGTGAGCCTGAGCAGGAACACAGTAGCTGATCGCAACATGTGATCTTGCCACCAATCTGTATGACCAGCTGATGGAAAAGGGAAAAGATTTCGTTGCGTTCTCCCTCGCGTGGATGAGAGCTGCGACGCATCTGAAAAATTTATTTTGGTATTTAAATCAGAAGGCTGCAAATAGAAAAGAGGCATACGATTTTATTTAAATTTTATTTATTTAAAAATGAATGCCATTGATGTGTTTTTTCATTTGAAATTCGATTTTGCATGATCTCCACTATTAAATATATATTGTATGTAATAAGCGATGCTTGTTCCATATTCAATGTTAAAGCAAAACTGTGTTTGGGTCCATATTAAAGGTTCATTTGTTCAATGTTGGCCCGCGACTTTGTTCAGGGTTTACATTTTGCCACTGGGTATTTGAGTTTGACACCCCTGATGTAGGGATGGTAGTGTAAACAAACATGTGGTCAAACACATTAACATGACAGTGAAGCCCTGTCAATGTGTCTGTACTATACTCAGAGGCTCTCATTTAACTCTACCAAATGGTTTGCGGAGAAGTCAGTCCCTTAGGTTTTCATCATGGAACATTTGATCAACAGTGCCTTGATCAGTTGGTGATCCAATCTAACGATTTTATGCAGAGTGTACAATTGGACTGCATGTATTTGTGTTCTGGCTTCCCACAAGGTAACCCTCTCCACTCGCCTGTAGAAGGCGTGTTCTCAGTGATGGCCCGGTACATCCGCTTGCTGCCCGGTTGCTGATCAGCTTGAATAGCAGAACCACACTGTCGCTGGTATCCTTGGTCACCGTCAGGTAAACACTCTTCCCGACGGGTGGCTGTTTGGATTATAGGATAGCTGATCCTAAGAATGATGAAAAAAAGCTGAATTTAGAAACGGTATTCTTTCACCTGAAATCCTGTAATATTACACCCTATCGCACAACAATAAAACAGAATATGATAATTAAAGTTTCGTATGACAATCTCAGATTTTCTGGAAGGTAAAGTTAACGGTCAGATGGACTTTACGCTTCATAGATATGGACGGTACAGTAAAGGTAGAGTATTTATGGACAGTAAAGGTAGAGTATATTATGGACAGTAAAGTAGAGTATTTATGGACAGTAAAGGTAGTATTTATGGACAGTAAAGGTAGAGTATTATGGACAGTAAAGGTAGAGTATTTATGGACAGTAAAGGTTAGATATTTATGGACAGTAAGTAGAGTATTTATGGACAGTAGTAGAGGATTTATGGACAGTAGTAGTATTATGGACAGTAAAGGTAGAGTATTTATGGACAGTAAAGGTAGAGTATTTATGGACGTAAAGGTAGAGTATTTGGACAGAAAGGTAGAGTATTTATGGACAGTAAAGGTAGAGTATTTCTTGGAGGCAATCTGAACTATGTACAAGTAGATTTGTTATTGTGCAACCCACATGCCAAGCGCTCTGGTGACATTGTTTTGGAAGATATGTCAGTGTTCTGACTGCACAAGAGATGGCGCAGTGGTTATGGTGAAGCCCTTAATTTCACTGTTGACCAGGCTCAAGTCCTCTTTACAGACAGCGATACCTCAGGGCCACCCTATGGCCAGCCTCTGTCCCTCTGCGTCCCTGGTCCAGTGCCACTCCACCGTAGTGGCTCCAGGCTGGACACCAGCTGCAGGGCCTGGTACTCCACTGACCCCGGGCTCTGACCTCAACGCCTTGTGCTTAGAGATGATACTTGTGACGAGAGAGAGAGAGAGGGAGATGGCAGTGTTACTAATGGTTCACATGCAGAGCCTCATTGCTTCAAAGGGTTCACACAAAGAGCCACTGTGCTTCAAATAGCTAATGTTCTGCATTCATTTCCTGGGAGGGCTGTGGAAAACAGTAGAGAAACATCTTCACACAACTGAGACAGACTGCTGGTAATGAAGTCAGAACATCACTACCCATGGCCATGTAGAAGTCATGAACATCACTACCATGGCCATGGAGAAGTCATGAACATCACTACCCATGGCCATGTAGAAGTCATGAACATCACTACCATGGCCATGTAGAAGTCATGAACATCACTACCATGGCCATGTAGAAGTCATGAACATCACTTACCCATGGCCATGTAGAAGTCATGAACATCACTACCATGGCCAGTAGAAGTCATGAACATCACTACCCATGGCCGTAGAAGTCATGAAGAGTTCTAACACCAGCCATCAGTCAATCCAGCAGTCAGGATGAGGTTTAAACCACAGCTACAGGAATCACTCAATGGCCACCAGTCAGTATGGTCAGCTGCACCACAAGGCAACACCAAGGTCCCAGATACTACAGACAGCACCAAGGTCCCAGATACTACAGACACGCACCAAGGTCCCAGATACTACAGACAGACCAAGGTCCAGTACTACAGACAGCACCAAGGTCCCAGATACTACAGACGAGCACCAAGGTCCCAGAACTAAACAGACAGCACCAAGGCCCAGATACTACAGACAGCACAAGGTCCCAGATACTACAGACAGCACCAAGTCCCATTACTAGACAGCAGACTGAAGCACCAAGTCCCAGATACTACAGACAGCGAGACTGAAGGCACCAAAGGTCCCAGATACTACAGACAGCAGACTGAAGCACCAAGGTCCCAGATACTACAGACAGCAGACTTGAAGCACCAAGGTCCCAGATACTACAGACAGCAGACTGAACACCAAGTCCCAGATACTACAGACAGCAGACTGAAGCACAAGTCCCGATACTACAGACAGCAGACTGAAGCACCAAGGTCCCAGATACTACAGACAGCAGACTGAAGCACCAAGGTCCAGATACTACAGACAGCAGACTGACAACCAAGGTCCCAGATACTACAGACAGCAGACTGAAGCGACCAAGGTCCCAGATAACTACACAGACAGGGCAGACTGACGAACAAGTCCCACAGATACTACAGACAAGCAGACTGACGAACCAAGGTCCCAGATACTACAGACAGCAGACTGAAGCACCAAGGTCCCAGATACTACAGACAGCAGACTGACGAACCAAGGTCCCAGATACTACAGACAGCAGACTGACGAACCAAGGTCCCAGATACTACAGACAGCAGACTGAAGGGAAAATATCTTCATAAGAATTCCATCATATCTTTATGAATCCTATTACCCCGGGAGGGAGGGAACTCATATTTCCATAGTTCTACAGAGACCTCATGTGATGGGGATTGAGATTATAGAGAGGAAGGAAGGGTCCTTCCTGAGCTGTCAGTCTGTCACTCAGAGAGCAGATTTTATAATATAATCTCATCATCCCCTTATCTGAGCAAAAATAATAAGGGAATCAATTACTATAATGTAATGTGAGCCTCTGTCCTGTCCTGCTAGCAATCCTCTCATCACTATGTGTGCAGTGTGAATTCAAGTGTATGAACTGAGCTATTATTGCCCTAGCATTACTCATGGACTGAACCTCGGCCCCTCCTCAGTTCCATAGGAACCTCGGCCCCTCCTCAGTTCCATAGGAACCTCGGCCCCTCCTCAGTTCCATAGGAACCTCGGCCCCTCCTCAGTTCCATAGGAACCTCCGCCCCTCCTCAGTTCCATAGGAACATTACTCATACAGCTCTGCGGGGGTACGGGGGTACTGATGTCGACTCCCAACAACTGTTTCTGTCTATGGAATGCATCACCAATACATTTCCTCTTACAGACAGCTTGGCTGTTCGGAAACTTTCACAACAGTGATAATATTTCCCTGCTGTAATTTCTTTACTATGGTAAAATGATCCGTATGTATGCATTTTATTATTGTTGTTGGCTCACAGCCATTTGAAAGTGGTTTACAAATTTAATTTGAGCGCAGCTGTAAATGGTATCACAAAATGAGTTAAACACAGTACAGACATTGGTTAAGTCTTCCTCCAAAGACAAAAGATTGATTATGAGGGGCGAGAACGTCTAGAACATCACCCATAGTGCAATAGAAGTATGCTATCGGCAATTACTCAAAACAACAGGGCTGACGGAAATCACCAAATGGGCTATTATAATTGACAATACAACTTCATGTCCATATTAGCCTGATTAGAGTCAGTCCATTGGCATTTACATTTTCCCTCTAATTATGATGTCAGCAGGATCATAGTTTGTGTGTGCTTGTCTTGCATGTGTATCCTAGTGTGTGTGTCCTAGAGTGTGTGTGTCCTAGAGTGTGTGTGTCCTAGAGTGTGAGTGTCCTAGTGTGTGTGTGTCCTAGTGTGTGTGTGTCCTAGTGTGTGTGTGTCCTAGAGTGTGTGTGTCCTAGAGTGTGTGTGTGTCCTAGAGTGTGTGTGTGTCCTAGAGTGTGTGTGTAAACACAGCGATAGAGCGGTCCTCCTCTGACCTAGTATGAACAGTCCCTAGTTTAGCTTGGCCTCCGCCCAAACTGTCGGTCTTCTCAAACTGTTGACTTAACCAGTCAACAAGCTGCTGAGCTACACTCTAATCGCTGGCTTGGCTCTCCCAACCATGTTATTGTTATTGTACAGACAGAGACACAGAGACAGACACAGAGACAGAGAGACAGAGAGAGAGACAGAGAGAGAGACAGAGAGACAGAGACAGACACAGAGACAGAGAGAGAGAGAGACAGAGAGACAGACACAGAGACAGAGAGAGAGAGACAGAGAGACAGAGAGAGAGACAGAGAGAGAGAGAGAGACAGAGAACCATGTTATTGTTATTGTACAGAGAGAGACAGACAGCCGTGGGCTTTATGTGTTGGAGGTGAAAAACAACGTCCGGGTTGGGTTTCACAGAAAATATTAATAAGTCAATGTTTAACACCAAGTTATAATCCTTGTTTTTTCTGTCTGTATAAAAGAACATGGCTCAAGTCAGATCAAATACAGTTGAAGTCAGAAGTTTACATACATCTTAGCCAAATACATTTAAACTACGTTTTTCACATTCCTGACATTTAATCCTAGTAAAAATGATGTCTTAGGTCAGTTAGGATAATCACTTTTAAGAATGTGAAATGTCAGAATAATAGCAGAGAGAATGATTTATTTCAGCTTTTATTTATTTCATCACATTCCCAGTGGGTCAGAAGTTTACATACTAATTGAGTGTATTTGGTAGCATTGCCTTTAAATTGTTTAACTTGGGTCAAACGTTTCAGGTAGCCTTCCACAAGCTTCCCACAATAAGTTGGGTGAATTTTGGCCCATTCCTCCTGACAGAGCTGGTGTAACTGAGTCAGGTTTGTAGGCCTCCTTGCTCGCACAAGCTTTTTCAGTTCTGCCGACAAATCTTCTATAGGATTGAGGACAGGGCTTTGTGATGGCCTCTCCAATACAATGACTTTGTTGTCCTTAAGCCATTTTGCAACAACTTTGGAAGTATGCTTGGGGTCATTGTCCATTTGGAAGACTCATTTGCGACCAAGCGTTAACTTCCTGACTGATGTCTTAAGATGTTGCTTCAATATATCCACATAATTTTCTTTCCTCATGATGTCGTATATTTTGTGAAGTGCACCAGTCCCTCCTGCAGCAAAGCTCCCCACAACATGATGCTGCCACCCCCATGCGTCACGGTTGGGATGATGTTCTTCAGCTTGCAAGCATCCCCCTTTTTCCTCCAAACATAACAATGGTCATTATGGCCAAACAGTTCTATTTTTGTTTCATCAGACCAGAGGACATTTCTCCAAAAAGTACAATCTTTGTCCCCATGTGCAGTTGCAAACCGTAGTCTGGCTTTTTTATGGTGGTTTTGGAGCAGTGGCTTCTTCCTTGCTGAGCTGCCTTTCAAGTTATGTCGATATAGGACTCGTTTCACTGTGGATATAGATACTTTTGTACCCGTTTCCTCCAGCATCTTCACAGGGTCCTTTGCTGTTGTTCTGGGATTGATTTCCACATTTCGCACCAAAGTACGTTCATCTCTAGGAGACAGAACGCGTCTCCTTCCTGAGCGGTATGACGGCTGCGTGGTCCCATGGTGTTTATACTTGCGTACTATTGTTTGTACAGATGAACGTGGTACCTTCAGGCGTTTGGAAATTGCTCCCAAGGATGAACCAGACTTGTAGAGGTCTACAATTTTTTTTCTGAGGTCTTGGCTGATTTATTTTGATTTTTCCATGAGTTTGAAGGTAGGCCTTGAAATACATCCACAGGTACGCCTCCAATTGACTCAAATTATGTCAATTAGCCTTTGGGAAAGCTTCTAAAGCCATGACATCATTTTCTGGAATTTTCCAAGCTGTTTAAAAGGCAAAGTCACCTTAGTGTATGTAAACTTCTGACCCACTGCAATTGTGATACAGTGAACTATAAGTGAAATAATCTGTCTGTAAACAATTGTTGGAAAAATTACTTGTGTCATGCACAAAGTAGATGTCTTAACCGACTTGCCAAAACTATAGTTTGTTAACAAGAAATTTGTGGAGTGGTTGAAAAACGCGTTTTAATGACTTCAACATAAGTGTATGTAAACTTCCGACTTCAACTGTACCATTCCCTTTTCAAGTACTGATTTGTATGATTTACAGTCTTTTCACTTTTTTGTAGGACAGTTACCTGGCGAGAACTCAATGACCCTGCTTGCTTTGGTGAAATTCCCTGTTAGGTGTTCAGTTCCATGCCTGAACAGGTRTGGTCCCTGAGAGAGAAAATCAAGTGGCTACATGGTAGAAACATGGGGAAGAGAGGGGTGTGTCTCTGTAGAGGGGACCTTGTGAGCATGTGTAGTATGCTCCAAAATGGCACCTTATTACCGATCTAGTGCACTACTTTTGACCAGAGCCTATGGGGAAATAGGGTGCCATTTCCTTTCCATCTGTTGCTCATCTCATGTTGGGTGACATCACGTGGGACAAACTGTTGTTTGAATTGCAAACCAACCTCAGCTCCATGGTAGAAACATGGGAGGGGAACATGTATTCTTTCTGTAGTGAACCTCGTGACCATGTCTTTTCTTTTAGTTTCCTCTTAGTCTGTCTTTTGCGCATGGCGACTGACACGTGGGCATGAGATTCGAACTTTGTTCCAATTACAAAGCAAACAATTTCTGGGGACTTCCAAACTCTGCTGCTGTCTGCAATGTCAGTGTAACTGATATCAGGTTCCCATGGCGCTGCATGTTTCTGTCAGCTGCACACGACAGACTGATTCATATTCAAAAAGGTAGGCTAAGTAGAGGGAAATGTTACGGCTTGGAGCAACTCATGGGTTAGGGTATTTTACACCTAATTGTTTGTTTTGAGCAGCTACCATGTGTTATTGGGAATAGGAACACAGCTATGTCTAGGTAACACTGATGGTAATAAATGATGAAAGGTTTGACGTGTTCTGGGATGAATTTTCAAACATTCTGAATTGGGACGGGAAAGGGAATATTACTCTTTCAAGCACCTGATTGTTAGATGTCCAACCGATGTTTGATGAATCATTAACAATACATCTGTCACTTGGTTCAGCTAGATGTTGAGACTTTCATATCATAAGCCTCTAATAACGTATCTGTTCACTAAGCCAGCCAGCGACCTTGTCAAGGGTAGCTTTGCTTTCAATATTTCAACAGTGTATTCATGTCCTGCAAACTCCATTCAATTAGCACAATGGCTAGAGCTTCAATCCTGTTTTGACACGCCACAGGTGTGTGTGTGTGTGTGTGTGACACATTTTACTATACTTGTGAGAACCAAAAGTACTCACAAGAATAGTAAACTAACTAAAATTCAGAAGTGAGGCCATTTTTGCCAGCTATTTCAAGCTTAGGGTTAGGTTCAGTTTAGGGGAAAAGTGAAAATAGGATCTTGAATGGGAATCAACTGTTGGTCCCCAAAAAGTCCTCAAGCATAGTAAGACATAGCTGTGTGTGTGTGTGTGTGTGCGAGCCTTCATGTCCCCCAGGTGTCCCCTGGCCTTACCTGTTGACTGTTGCCGGGCAGGGTTCGCTCCCACACAGCTCAGAGTACCAGTACTTGGCTGTGTTCTGGTTGTAGTCTCTGAACTCGGCTTGGGCCAGCAGGGCACTCAGCTCCTCAGCCTGCCCCGAACACATCCTCAGGTGGCCGCTGTGGAGGTTCTCCTTGACCTGCATGAAGAACACATGTCTGGTGGAGGGAAGAGAGAGGGAGGGAATGTTAGACATGAACTGGAACAGGTAATGATTGGAAAGGAGTGGTGCACAGGGCCTGGAACCAAACAGGTAATGATTGGAAAGGAGTGGTGCACAGGGCCTGGAATCAAACAGGTAATGATTGGAAAGGAGTGGTGCACAGGGCCTGGAACCAAACAGGTAGTGATTGGAAAGGAGTGGTGCACAGGGCCTGGAACCAAACAGGTAATGATTGGGGGAGGAGGTGGAAGTTAGAGGTTGGGTTACACACAGAGTAGGTGTGTGTGGGGGGGGGGGGCAATAGGCCTAGAGAAAGATAGAAAATGGATGATTAGAAAGAGGAGGAAGGGAAGCGCTACTAAAGGTACACTATAGTATATTTTGGTAGATAGAAGGTGCTCTTTGGTAAAAGGTGTAAATTGGTCATCAAAAAGAAAGGAGGACCAAGGCACTCTTCATATAATTAATTAAAATGCCTTTATTAGTATGGCATGTTCAATAGAAACAAAGTTGTTTAAAAACCGACGCGTTTCTGCATGGCCTTCGTCAGGGAGTACAGTACTGTACTCCCTGACGAAGGCCATGCAGCCGAAACGCGTCGGTTTTTAAACAACTTTGTTTCTATTGAACATGCCATACTAATAAAGGCATTTTAATTAATTATATGAAGAGTGCCTTGGTCCTCCTTTCTTTTTGAAAATGGATGATTGTTCACTCATTGACACCTGTACAGCTCACTTTCTCTCTCACACCAACACACGCTATGACTGACAGCTGACCTCCAGCTTACCAAAGCCGTACACCTCAAAGTAGTACTCTGTTCCGCTTTCTAGTTCCCCACGGTCATTGATGCCAGGAATAGAATGAGGAACACGAGCAGAGTTAAAAAGTAAAAGCTGTTCCCAGTCAGACAGTGCGTGACGTGGTCTGACTTTTAACCCAGTGACTCAATCAGTCAGCGACTAATTATTTAACCTATATTTAACTAGGCAAGTCAGTTAAGAACACATTCTTATTTTCAATGACGGCCTAGGAACAGTGTGTTAACTGCCTTGTTCAGGGGCAGAACGACAGATTTTTCCCTTGTCAGCTCAGGGATTCGATCTTGCAACCTTTCGGTTACTGGTCCTAAACTCTAACCACACCTGCCGCCCCGAAATGGGGCTTCATAACTCTAAAACAGGGTACACTGTACACACACAAAGACGCACACACACACAGAGCTCTAGCTCTTATTACAGTGTAAGAGGAGTCAGCAGCCAGCCCTGTAAAGCTTCTGTATGGCTGCCTATTCACAGTAGTGTGCTGCGGAGCGATAAGCAGACATGGTTCTACTGCTGTTMTGTTGTAACAGTGGGGTRTGGGTACGATAGCACCATTCAGCCAATGGCCTCTCTTGTTCTCCCTCTCTCATTCTTAAAAAATAAGTCCGGTTATATACCAAAACAAGCCCACACAAAGACACGGCTAAATCAACATAATGATGCCGCAGCGTCGTAAGCTTGTTCTTAGTGAGGTAAGGGCCCTCCCATGTTGTTGCTAAACACTTGTTATTGTGCTGGATTCAACATGGAGGGATAGTAGGCCTCGGGAAAGAAACTGGATTTTTTTTTTTAAGAAAAAAGAATGAATAACAATAGACATAAACATGGAATACTGTGAACATTGGACTGGTACAATCACAGGCATGGAGGCTTTTCCATTGTTTTCCCCCGAAAGATCAGAACAACATGTATTAGTTCCTGAGATGTGGTGAATGATTGAGTTATTAAGTTCTTGCCTACTTTAACTCAGTTATGATGTGATGACACTTCCTTTTTCAAGTCACTGTCCAGCGAGGCTGTTAATACATAACTGAGATACCAATACTATTATTCTGGACTGGACTGTGAAAGTGTATGGTCAGTTAAACATGAACTAGTAATATATATATATGACACTGAGGCAACGAAATAGACTAATTCTCTCCCATTAAAAAGGAGTGTGAACATGAGAACTGTGGCCTTGTCTCAGACCTGCAACTGGAACTGAAAACCAGCACAAACCCGTCAGGCAACCCACCAGCCTCCTTCCTCCCCACCAGCCTCCTTCCTCCCCACCAGCCTCCTTCCTCCCCACCTTCCTCCCCTCCCCACCTTCCTCCCCAAACAGGATCCAGTCAACTGGATCAAACGAGACCAGACTCCCTTGTTTTCCTCACACATAATGTACCCTCATAGCATAATGTAACTTGGCATACCGAGCCCATCTGTACAAATGAATAACACAACTATGCAACATCCCTAACACAAAGCTATGTAACATACAACTCCAACGGTGTATGAATGTGTTACAGTGAGATGTACGGTCAACTCTGCTTGGTCTCTTCCTGCCACCCCCGTGCTGACGGCTGAAAGCACCCATGCAGGAAAACGCTTGCCACACTGGTTTTAGTCACACAAACATTCTAATTTAGCTAGCAAACAATCCCATCTCATCTTGAACGCGCCAACTGTCTTGTTTTTTTTGCAGATTGCATATTTCAGGCAGAAAACATAATAGATCCAGAGTCTGGACTCCAGACAGTAACAGTGCTATTTTTGTATCAAGGATGAGTTCACTTTGGAGCCAGTCCAGCGTTCACACATAAGTAGCACAGATTGCTAGCTAGCCAGCTAACGTTAACTAAGTGATCACGTGATGAGGGCTGCTTGCTTGGTGAAGTGTACTTTGGATTACATCTGTTTTCAAATAGGCTGTCGCTGGCACGCTACTCACCGTCAAACCACCATGCCTACTCTCACGTTGTGACTTACGGGCTGAATGATGTTCAGAGCAGCTCATAGAGTGCCCTCTTCAGGCAACCATTGAAAATGTATACAAATTAGCAGACCTATTTTTGTTCATTCTATGTACAGTATATAATCTTGGTGCTTTACGTATGGAATAGAGACCGATACAAATATTTATGTGAAAGGCTAATATCACCGATAATGTCGGTCAACAGATTTAGCGGTCGGGCTCTAAACAGCCGTCTGTTTCCCTATTGTGCTAGGCCCAGCAGCAGGCTGCTACCTGTCTGGTCGTAAACAACGGGCTCTGACTACTTGGGGCTTACTATCAGTCACGGCCCTGCCTGGCCTGACTGCTCTCCTTCCCTCTCCCTCGTCACCCCGGGGTCGCCAGCTAGGCGCTCCGCCTTACGTGACTAATTTTGGAAACACAAAGCCACTAATTGAAAAGGAACACTTCTCCTGTAGCTCTGCCCCGTGCAGTCCAACTCTTTTATACCCCCCACCCAATACTGGGTTTAATCTGGGCTCAGAACATGAGCTAAATGACCATGTCTGGGTGTATACAGTATCTGGAACATCCTCGTAATAAGAACTTAAATACCAGGTAGGTATTGTTGTTAAGGACAATGTATAGGAAACAGTCACAAMTCTAGTCTAACTTGTACAGCAAGTCGACACAAATCAACTTCCAGGGCAGCAGGGCATGAGTCTCCCCTCATCCACCATGCTTTGATGTGAACTGTAGAGGGCGGTGATGAGGAGGGTGTGAGCTGGTCCGACTGTCCTCTGTGCAGGATCTCGACTGGTACACGGCTCGAACATGAACTCCAACAACATCTGGGAACGCCAGGCTGCAACGCCAGGCTGAATCAGAGGTGCCCAGACTGCCAACAGCACACATGACACCAGTCCCACACTACCCACCATCTGTCCAGGTAGAAGGACACTGCTGCCCACACTACCCACCATCTGTCCAGGTAGAAGGACACACAGCCTGCTGCCCACACTAACACCATCTGTCCAGGTAGATAGGAACACTGCTGCGCACAGACACACCCACCATCTGTTCCAGGTAGAAGACAGAAAGACCGCTGCACACACACGATCACTACCCACCATCTGTCCAAGGTGAAGGACACTGCTGCCCACACTACCACCATCTGTCCAGTTAGAAAGGACACCGCTGCCCACACTACCCACCATCGTCCAGGTAGAAGGACCACGCTGCCCACACACCACCATACTGTCAGGTAGAACGGACAACAAAACGCTCCCGCGACTACCACCATACCGGTGGTGCCAGGGGTAGTAGGGTTTTCCCTTACGTGGGTGGGTTATGGTGGCCCACGGTGTCTAGGAACTACCATGCAGACAAGAGAGTGGCATAAGTGTGGATGGACAGGGTGAGTCCCCTTACACATAACCACTTGACAGAATGGTGGGTAGTGTGGCAGCGGTGTCTCCTTAATCCACCTACCATAAAATAGCTGCCAGCCATACCCCTGGAAGATGGTGCGCGGGAGGACCGTTTTATTATATGACGAGTGCAGTCCAGCACAGACCAACCACAAAGCACCCGGGAGGTGTGTGTCCCTTACTGACATTACTGTCCGAGTAGAAGGAAAACACCTGGACAGAATGATGTCGTCACAGGTGCAAGAGTGTCCTTACCTGTCAAATACTAACAAACACACCCACTAAGCGCCTTGCCCCACACTAACACATGAGCAGTATGGGTGGGTAGTACCGGGGCAGCACGCTGTCCTTACTAAAAACCATCTAACAGAAAACACATCTGTCCAGGTAGAAAGCCACCTACGAATATCTA
>NW_019943990.1:49168-55260 GCF_002910315.2 Salvelinus sp. IW2-2015 | reverse complement strand
GACACCGCGCCACACTACCCACCCATCTGTCCAGGTAGAAGGACACCGCTGCCCACAACACACCCACCATCTGTCCAGTAGTAAGGACACCTGCTGCCCACGACCCACCATCTGCCAGGTAGAAGGACACCGCGCCCACACACCCACCATCTGTCCAGGTAGAAGGACACTGCTGCCCACACGACCCACCATCTGTCCAGAGAAGGACACCGCTGCCCACACGACCCACCATCTGTCCAGGTAGAAGGACACGCTGCCCACACTACCCACCATCTGTCCAGGTAGAAGGACACTGCTGCCCACACTAACACCATCTGTCCAGGTAGAAGACACCGCTGCCCACACTACCCACCATCTGTCCAGGTAGAAGGACACCGCTGCCCACACGACCACCATCTGTCCAGGTAGAAGGACACCGCTGCCCACACTACCCACCATCTGTTCCAAGTAGAAGGACACCGCTGCCCACCACACCCACCATCGTCCAGTAGAAGGACACCGCTGCCCAACACTACCCACCATCTTGTCCAGGTAGAAGGACACTGCTGCCTACACTACCCACCATCTGTCCAGGTATAAGGCACTTGCTGCCACACTACCCACCATCTGTCCAGTAGAAGGACCATCTGGCTGCCTACACTACCCACCATCTGTCCAGTAGAGACACTGCGGCCTACACTACACACTACCCACCATCTGTCCAGGTAGAAGGACACCCCTGCCCACCATATGTCCAAGGAGAAGACCTGTTGAATATTTTACAGGTATTTTACAAAATATTCCATCCCGAGGAAAAATCACTTATCTCCTTAAAGACATTTTATGAGCCCCACATTAGACATGTATGATCCCAAGCCCAAAAAAGCCTGTTATCCAATACACAGCTAGGCTACTGCACATTAGACACACACACACAGAGAACAAAAATAAAACGCGACAAAGATTTTACTTTGAGTTCCTGTTCATATAAGGAAATCAGTCAATTGAAATAAATAAACTAGGCCCTTATCTATGGATTCCACATGACTGGGAATTCAGATGTGGATTGGTTGCTTTTTTTTTTTTTTTAAGAGGTAAGGGCATGGAACATAAAATTATGTTATTTTTTTCTCTGGAAAAGAGAGCGGGTTTGGGCTGGAAATCTCTAACCTGGTTGCCGCTATTCAACTCTAACACAGACGGACAAAACAGCAGGGCTTCTAGTTAAGCCTGCAGGGAATCTGATATTGGAACAGAAAACCCTTAAACGTCCTCCTCTCTGCTGGCCCAGTTTAAATACAACTGGGATGAACACAGCCTCTTTAAGGCTTTCATTACTGTCAAGGAACACCTGCTCTCAGACCAGTGGACCGCATGGTACATTTACTGTTCAGACACACACACACACACACACACCCGCGGGCAATGGATGACAGCGGGGGCTCCAACACAAAGTAATCTGTTCTACTGCTGGAATGTTAAAACACTTGACTGCATAGCTGGAATAATTAAATTAAAGTGCACCGTAGACTGAGGGGGGAATATGGTTCAATGATCCCTATGTGTGACAGCAGATGGAAGATGGAGAGGAGGAGGAGGAGGAGGAAGAAGAGAAAGGGGGAAGAGGGCGTTTAGTGCACTTGAGTTATGATTTTATTAGTGACATATTTTAACTGTGTTTGAGATATTGTCAAAGTTAAATGACTTCACCAAATAAGCTATATAGTGCATTTCACATGCTCTCCTCTCGTCAGTACTTTTTCTTACTTAACTAAATTAAGAGTAAACAAGTTCTCAAAATTAGCCAAAAACAAATGGAAACAATTGTTTCAACTGGACTTCTCCTCTCAGTAGTAACATAGAACACATCAGAACATCACAGAGTTCTCAGGTTCCAGAAGAACATAAAGTCTGTGTGAAATGAAACCAAAAACCTCTGCCTTGCGACTGCACCACATCAGCCA
Organism: Salvelinus sp. IW2-2015; assembly: GCF_002910315.2. Classification (NCBI taxonomy): domain Eukaryota; kingdom Metazoa; phylum Chordata; class Actinopteri; order Salmoniformes; family Salmonidae; genus Salvelinus; species Salvelinus sp. IW2-2015. The sequence continues at coordinate 53,317 of NW_019943990.1, read as the reverse complement.
ATGAGAAGTGTCTATTTCAGAGCTCACAGGGCCAGACTCTAAACAATGTGGTTTGTTGGAGTAACAATAACACAGCCCAAAGCTGTGGTGCTAGAGGTCACTCCCAGTCAACGAACTCTAATAACCCCATTCCATGGACCAGTTTGACTCACCGTCTCTCAATGAAAACTTCACAATTTACACTCTCCAACACAAGGCTGTTAATCAGCTCGTTTAAGCAACGGAAAGAGGGACAAAACACTAAATAAATAAGAAAATTATTCACACGCCGACTGAATTCCTGAATCCAAAGAGTGGCATTTTGAGGCGAACAAATAAGTTGTTTTTGTAAGCTAAAACACCCTCCGGTTATGGGAACATAACGGAGTGTTCCCTAGTAACGGACTGTAGAAGGGCAAAGGTCACACACACAGCCCAGAACCAGCCACAGACATCCTTCCTGGCCGGTAACTAATCCTATGGGTTCAAACTAGATATACGAGGGACTGATTGATACTTGAGTTCAGAGACCTTAAAGCAGGTTAAAAAAAAGTTTGGGGAAAAGGACAGGGGCTGACTGTGGAAACCATCTTGTCTCCTAAACTAAGGCAAATGGATATAATGCTAACAACGAATGGTCTTCAATTCCGTGAAAAACATCCATCAGCCTTGTTGTTGTGACAATATCTAGGTTCTGCTTCTGCAGACATGTAAAGACACTGGCTCAATAATACACAACGGCTCTCCGAGGGGGTTTAGGGGGAGGATATCAAAGCACAAAAACATGTGACTTCTGCAWTTGCACCCAAATTAAACTGACAAAACAGTCTCAAATGTTCCTCTCTCACTAGGCTAACTGAATTCACAGATATATTAAACCAAATTAAAAGCAACGTGCAACAATGTCAAAGATTCTAGTGATTTACAGTTCATATAAGGAAATTAGTCAACTGAAATAAATGAATTAGTCCCTAATCTATGGATTTCACATGACTGGGAATACAGATATGCATCTGGTCACAGATACCTTAACAAAAAGGTAGAGGTGTTGATCCTAAAACCAGTCAGTATCTGGTGTGACCACCATTTGCCTCATGCAGTGTGACATCTTTCACAGAGTTAAATCAGGCTGTTGACTGTGAAATGTTGTCCCACTCCTCTTCAATGGCTGTGTAAAGTTGATGGATATTGGTGGGTACTGGAACACGCTGTCGTATACGTTGATCCAGAGCATCCCTAACATGCTCAACGGGTGACATGTCTGGTGAGTACGCAGGCCATGGAAGAACTGGGAAATGTTCAGCTTCCTGGAATTGTGCACAGATCCTTGCGACATGGGGCCGTGCATTATCATGCTGAAACATGAGGTGATGGCAGCGGATGAATGGCACGACAATGGGCCTCAGGATCTCGTCACGGTATCGCTGTGCACTCAAATTGCTATCAATAAAATGCAATTGTGTTCATTGTCTGTAGCTTATGCCTGCCCATACCATAACCCCACCATGGGGCACTCTGTTCACAACGTTGATGTCAGCAAACCGCCCGCCCACGTTCACACCATACACGTGGTTTGCGGTTGTGAGGCAAGTTGGAAGTACTGCCAAATTCTCTAAAACGACATTGGATGAGGCTTATGCATGCCAATTGCACGTTCCTTCAAAACTTGACAGTTGTGGCATTGTGTTGTGTGACAAAACTGCACATTTTAGAGTGGCCTTTTGTCCCCAGAACAAGGTGCACCTATGTAATGACCATGCTGTTTAAATCAGCTTCTTGATATGCCACACCTGTCTGGTGGATGGATTATCTTGGCAAAGGAGAAATGCTCACTAACAGGGATGTAAACACATTTGAGCACAACATTTAAGGGAAATAAGGTTTGAGTATGGAACATTTCTAGAATCTTCTATTTCAGCTCATGAAACACGGGACCAACGCTTTACATGTTGCCTTTATATTTGTGTACTAACAAATCAACTAGACTCTGATTGAAGGACAATTAACTGAGTCCGAGAGGTCATGCAAACCCAATAATGCATGCATGTTGCTGCCATTCAAAACCCAGCCAGAATGCCCTTCCATTTTGAACCCAGTATTAGCAGAATTCACCCGTCAAATTGCTTAGAGGCTTTAAGTCCCTTCTACAGATTCTATTTCTAAGGAAAAGGAACTAAAAACGTCCCTTTTCTCATTCATGGCAGAGGTCTATATTAATGGCTGTGCCCTCTGGATTGCTAACCCCCCCGACCAACCGTTGGCCTGATCGGAATGCTAAACAACAAGGAGTGGAAAACATGTTAATTTAGACCAGCATGACACAGACGGTACTACCTCTGGGCTAGCGAGGGATAACGAGGCAGGCGGCACTACCTCTGGGCTAGCGAGGGATAACGAGGCAGGCGGCACTACCTCTGGGCTAGCGAAGGGATAACGAGGCAGGCGGCACTACCTCTGGCTAGCGAGGGATAACGAGGCAGGCGCACTACCTCGCGGCTAAGCGAGGGATAACCGAGGCAGGCGGCACTACCTCTGGGCTAGCGAGGGATAACGAGGCAGGCGGCACTACCTCTGGCTAGCGAGGGATAACGAGGCAGGCGGCACTACCTCTGGCTAGCGAGGGATAACGAGGCAGCGGCACTTACCTCTTGGGCTAGCGAGGGATAACGAGGCAGGCGGCACTACCTCTGGGCTAGCGAGGGATAACGAGGCAGGCGGCATACACCTCTGGGCTAGCGAGGGATAACGAGGCAGGCGGCACTACCTCTGGGCTAGCGAGGGATAAAGAGGCAGGCGGCACTACCTCTGGGCTAGCGAGGGGATAACGAGGCAGCGGCACTACCTCTGGGCTAGCGAGGGATAACGAGGCAGCGGCACTACCTCTGGGCTAGCTAGGATAACGAGGCAGGCTCGGCACTACCTCTGGGCTAGCGAGGGATAACGAGGCAGCGGCACTACCTCTGGGCTAGCGAGGATAGACGAGGCAGGCGCACTACTCTGGGCTAGGGGGATAGACGAGCACACACATTCATTGAGGGGGCCAAGTTCCAACCATAGAATTAAAACAATAAACAGTGATGACATTCTACTATCTATTTCTATGGGGCCCCACTCAATCCCTGCCTTGCTCTCACCCAAACAGACATGACCACTCCCATCATCTCCTAACCAATGGATGGATTTATCAGGACGTTTCATAAAGAGGGATGTTTGTTGTTTGAGCGAACAGCTTTTAAAACAAATATGAAATCTACTACTCCTCCGAGAGTCAAAATTACAACCAAATGCAGAAGTAGCTCTATGAAATGCACAGATCGGTCAGTGAACACACACACACACAAAACATCAAGACTGCCCATCTCAAACCATGGTCAGAGAGTCAGTCTAAGTGTGAGCAGCAACAAAACTAGATGGGGGGATGAGAGTAGAGAAAACATCTCTCCCACTAGCAGGCAGTCGGCTGCATTAGGCAGACAGGGTGTTCAGAAAGCTACCCAGGCGGAGCGGTGTAGAGAGATGCTGTGATCTAAGCTACAGGATTAGGATGGGGTTTATTTGATGTTCGCGAGGAACCACACAAATCAGACTGAACTGAGCCTGTGCTACAGACCAAAGGCCTGAGTGTGTATTATAAGAAAGCTTTTTTTTCTTTTTTTTTTTATGTGGGAGTGTGTGAAATTCATTGGAGATCATTTTAAAAGACGTCCTCCAGCGATTTTTGAACTTTGACTGTTGGAAAGCGATATCCAGTATAAATACAATGAAGTACACACACTAAAGGGTTAAAAAAAATAACTATGCGCAAACCTCAAGGAGTTGGTCTGATGGGAGTCCGTGATGTCATCCCTAGCTTGAGGACAATAGAGGAAAGCCCCCCCATGTCATAACATACCTGGACCACCTATTGAATGGGCCTTTGTTTAGTTCAAAGTATAAATGCTATGAAAGTTGGGGCTTGCATGTACGTTTTAAAGTTGGTTTCGTGTTAAATGGTTTAAGCGCTAGAGCGGGCGGAATAAATATTATAATAATAATTATGAGTTCCTAAGAAATTAAGAGTAGCTTGCCTTCAGCAAGAAACTAATAAGAAGAGCGTAGAGCACTGCTGCAGTCGCCATTTTTCATTCTGCGGTGGAGCGGGTGGTCAGATCAAACTTGGAATGGCAAATA
>NW_019943990.1:39879-45203 GCF_002910315.2 Salvelinus sp. IW2-2015 | reverse complement strand
CGGCACTACCTCTGGGCTAGCGAGGGATAACGAGGCAGGCGGCACTACCTCTGGGCTAGTGAGGGATAACGAGGCACACATTCATTGAGGGGGCCAAGTTCCAACCATAGAATTAAAACAAGTAGAACAGTGATGACATTCTACTTATTCTATTTCTATGTGGCCCCAACTCAATCCCTGCCTTGCTCTCACCCAAACAGACATGACCACTCCCATCATCTCCTAACCAATGGATGGATTTATCAGGACGTTTCATAAAGAGGGATGTTTGTTGTTTGAGCGAACAGCTTTTAAAACAAATATGAAATCTACTACTCCTCCGAGAGTTCAGAAATTACAACCAAATGCAGAAGTAGCTCTATGAAACTGCACAGATCTGGTCAGTGAACACACACACACACACAAACATCAAGACTGCCTCATCTCAAACCATGGTCAGAGACAGAGTCAGTCTAAGTGTGAGCAGCAACAAAACTAGATGGGGGGGATGAGAGTAGAGAAAACATCTCTCCCACTAGCAGGCAGTCGGCTGCATTAGGCAGACAGGGTGTTTCAGAAGCTACCCAGGCGGAGCGGTGTAGAGAGATGCTGTGATCTAAGCTACAGGATTAGGATGGGGGTTTATTTGATGTTCGGAGGAACCACACAAATCAGACTGAACTGAGCCTGTGCTACAGACCAAAGGCCTGAGTGTGTATTTATAGAAAGCTTTTTTATTTCTTTTTTTTTTTAAATGTGGGAGTGTGTGAAATTCATTGGAGATCATTTTAAAAGACGTCCTCCAGCGATTTTTGAACTTTGACTGTTGGAAAGCGATATCCAAAGTATAAATACAATGAAGTACACACACTAAAGGGTTAAAAAAAATAACTATTGCGCAAACCTCAAGGAGTTGGTCTGATGGGAGTCCGTGATGTCATCCCTAGCTTGAGGAACAATAGAGGAAAGCCCCCCCATGTCATAACATACCTGGACCACCTATTGAGATGGGCCTTTGTTYTAGTCAAAGTATAAATGCTATGAAAAGTTGGGGCTTGCATGTACGTTTTAAAGTTGGTTTCGTGTTAAATGGTTTAAGCGCTAGAGCGGGCGGAATAAATATTATAATAATAATGATGAGTTCCTAAGAAATCTAGAGTAGCTTGCCTTCAGCAAGCAAACTAATAAGAAGAGCGTAGAGCACTGCTGCAGTCGCCATTTTTCATTCTGCGGTTGGGAGCGGGTGGTCAGATCAAACTTGGAATGGAAATATTTTGTGTTGTCCCAGCAGATTATTTGGAAACGGTCGTCTTTCTGCGCGTTAGACTACCTATTGTATTAAAAAGTCACATCTGTCTCATTATTCACTGCTTCAAGTTAAGTAGCCTACTGTGGTCTCAATGAAATAGAGGGAGGGGGGGGGTGAAGCAAGGGGGCAGTCATCTTTCCAAGGATATGTACTACCTAAATATGAGGATTAGGATATAGTTAACTACATTGCCCAAAAATAAATATTGATCACCCATACATGTCTGAAAATCGTCCCACTCCTAAAAAGGTAAGCTATAAAACGAAGCTCAAGTGAAAGTCTCACCAATTCTGCTCTCTTCAAACTACGTCTAGCCTACTCGCTGATATAGCCCAGTAATACCGAAAGCTTAATATAAAATGGCCACGTGAAAATCTCTGGTAATTTAACCTATTTCTTAGGTATTTTTGCACATTTCGATATTGCCAATTGCTGAGTCTTCACATGAGCCTAAAATAACATTGTGGGATCAGTTCTTGTGGGAGCCCGACAGAAAGACAGCTGGTGTGGGCGGGAGTGGGACGAAAAGCTGCAGGTGCGAGCGGGGTGAATAAATCAGTCCTGTGCAGACTACTAGAGTTAGCCAAGCACACACAAAAAGGCGCAAGCTTACAATAATGGGATAGCAGCAGGATTTGGTGATGATTCTGTAAATTTAAGCGCTCCAGCTTATGTAAGCAGCTTTTTATTTGTATTCTGTGAGTGCAGAGTCCACCATATGCTATGTAACAGGGTGAGAGAGAGGCCCATGTATATGGGTAGCATGTATATGCGTGAGTGAATGTGTACAAACTGGCGTTCTGCGTGCGTCTGTACCCACTAAGGACAACTCACACGCTCTCCAGCATCTGTTACTACCTGCAGGCTTTCCTGTACCAGGACATGATGTGTGTGTGTGTGTGTGTGTGTGTGTGTGTGTGTGTGTGTGTGTGTGTGTGTGTGTGTATAGCTGGGATGGGAGGGGGGGGGGGGGGGTAAGTGTGAGCAATGCCTATAATGCTGGAAAATCCCCTGGGCAGGTCAGCATTCAGCACTGTCACTTGCCAAGAACACTCAGTTCCATTGGTGGATATTAGTTGTGAGAGGCGTCCTTCACTAGTAAACTATTGCTGGGGTCTCTCTCATACACCAACTGGCAGTGCAACACTTGTAGCAGAACAAGCTGATAGATTAGGAATAGACTAGAGCACATGCAGAGGAAGATGGAGGAATGGGAGTTGGACACAGTCACGCTTCCACTTACTTAGATGTTCTGCTCTCACTGTGAGAGTCTACTGGTCGGGTTGGGTGCTATCAGACGGTCATACTGTTTCTGTACCATACCAGGGTATAAGGTATTACTGAAGTGCACACAAGGGGCGCTATTCTTACAAATGTTGACGCACAAAACAATTTAGGCACAACAGGGATTTTTGATACAGGAGGGGATTGAATGTTCTCGCTGTAAACATGAAGCTGGATCTTGACATCTACCACTTAGCTAGCAAGTTAGCAAACCAAATGCATAGCTGGAGCCCTTAGCTGAATATCATTCATTTAACACATCTTATATATTTCTACTTAACTTCAAGCAGTGGCGGAGCACTCCTGTCTGTTTGTGGTCGGAGTGTGACAGGCAGAGACAGCAGTAGTCTGACTGGGTGACAGGCAGAGACACAGTAGTCTGACTGGGTGACAGGCAGAGACAGCAGTAGTCTGACTGGGTGACAGGCAGAGACAGCAGTAGTCTAACTGGGTGACGGGCAGAGACAGCAGTAGTCTAACTGGGTGACAGGCAGAGACAGCAGTAGTCTAACTGGTGACAGGCAGAGACAGCATAGTCAACTGGTGACGGCAGAGACAGCAGTAGTCTCTGGTGACGGGCGAGGGAGACAGCAGTAGTCTGACTGGGTGACGGGCGGAAGGATACAGCAGTAGTCTGACTGGGTGAGGGCGGAGGGTACAGCAGTAGTCTGACTGGGTGACGGGCAGAGACAGCAGTAGTCTGACTGGGTGACGGCAGAGACAGCAGTATCTGACTGGGTGACAGGCAGAGACAGCTAGTACGTCTGACTGGGTGACAGGCAGAGACAGCAGTAGTCTGACTGGGTGACAGGCAGAGACAGCAGTAGTCTAACTGGGTGACAGCAGAGACAGCAGTAGTCTGACTGGGTGACGGGCGAGGAGACAGCAGTAGTCAACTGGGTGACGGGCGGAGGGATACAGCAGTAGTCTGACTGGGTGACGGCAGAACAGAGTAGTCTGACTGGTACGGCAGAGACAGCAGTAGTCTGATGGGTGACGGCGAGACAGCAGTAGTCTGGACTGGGTGACAGGCAGAGACAGCAGTAGTCTGACTGGGTGACGGGCAAGACAGCAGTAGTTGACTGGGTGACGGGCAGAGACAGCAGTAGTCTGACTGGGTGACGGGCAGAGACAGCAGTAGTCTGACTGGGTGACGGGCGGAGGGATACAGCAGTAGTCTGACTGGGTGACGGCAGAGACAGCAGTAGTCTGACTGGTGAGGGCAGAGACAGCAGTAGTCTGACTGGGTGACGGCAGAGACAGCAGTAGTCTGACTGGGTGACGGGCAGAGACAGCAGTAGTCTGACTGGTGAGGCAGAGAAGAGTAGTCTGTGGGTGACAGGCCAGAGACAGCAGTAGTCTGACTGGGTGACGGCAGAGACAGCAGTAGTCTGACTGGGTGACGGCAGAGACAGCAGTAGTCTGACTGGGTGACAGCAGAGACAGCAGTAGTCTGACTGGGTGACGGCGGAGGGAGACAGCAGTAGTCTGACTGGGTGACGGGCGGAAGGAACAGCAGTAGTCTGACTGGGTGACGGCGAGGGATACAGCAGTAGTCTGACTGGTGACGGGCGGAGGAGACAGCAGTAGTCTAACTGGGTGACAGGCGGAGGGATACAGCAGTAGTCTGACTGGGTGACAGGCAGAGACAGCAGTAGTCTGACTGGGTGACAGGCAGAGACAGCAGTAGTACTGACTGGGTGACAGGCAGAGACAGCAGTAGTCTGGACTGGTGACGGGCAGAGACAGCAGTAGTCTGACTGGGTGACGGCAGAGACAGCGATAGTCTGACTGGGTGACGGCGCAGAGACAGCAGTGTCTGACTGGGTGACGGGCGGAGGGATACAGCATAGTCTGACTGGGTGACAGGCAGAGACAGCAGTAGTCTGACTGGGTGACGGGCAGAGACAGCAGTAGTCTGACTGGGTGACGGGCGGAGGAGACAGCAGTAGTCTAACTGGGTGACGGCGGAGGATACAGCAGTAGTCTGACTGGTGACAGGCAGAGACAGCAGTAGTCTGACTGGGTGACAGGCAGGAACAGCAGTAGTCTGACTGGGTGACAGGCAGAGACAGCAGTAGTCTGACTGGTGACAGGCAGAGACACAGTAGTCTGACTGGGTGACGGCAGAGACAGCAGTAGTCTGACTGGTGAGGCGGGCAGAGACAGCAGTAGTCTGACTGGGTGACGGGCAGAGACCAGCAGTAGTCTGACTGGGTGACGGGCGGAGGAACAGCAGTAGTCTGACTGGGTGACAGGCAGAGACAGCAGTAGTCTGACTGGGTGACGGGCATGAGACACGCAGTAAGTCTGACTGGGTGACGGGCAGAGACAGCATAGTCTGACTGGGTGACGGGCAGAGACAGCAGTAGTCTGACTGGGTGACAGGCAGAGACAGCAGTAGTCTGACTGGGTGACAGGCAGAGAACGGTAGTCTGACTGGGTGAGGCAGAGACAGCAGTAGTCTGACTGGGTGACGGGCAGAGACAGCAGTAGTCTGACTGGGTGACAGGCAGAGACAGCAGTAGTCTGACTGGGTGACGGGAGGGGACAGCAGTAGTCTGACTGGGTGACGGGCGGCAGGATACGCCAGTAGTCTGACCTGGGTGAGGGCGGAGGGATACAGCAGTAGTCTGACTGGGTGACGGGGGAGGGAGACCGTAGTTACTGGGTGACGGCAGAGACAGCAGTAGTCTGACTGGGTGACGGCAGAGACAGCAGTAGTCTGACTGGGGTGACGGACGAGAGAACA
>NW_019943990.1:18352-39854 GCF_002910315.2 Salvelinus sp. IW2-2015 | reverse complement strand
AAAAGACTCGCTCACTCCATCCTGGTCGAAGACGGCCTTCTCTAGCATTCCAGTGAAGCCAGCAGGACAGTGGGTCTTTCTGATCGCTGTTTACTTGATCAAGTAATATCAAAAAAGACCGGCGATTATGTTAATCGAGGGAAGAATTATCTGAATCCTAATCGAAAATTTTACCAAGTTGGGTCTGCTTTTACTTTATTTTTGGGAAGAAAGTAGTGTTCGAGTAAAGGGAGTGTTTGTATGGAGCATTATGGGAAATTATTTTGTAGTACGAGGACATCCACAAGAGGAGCCTGCTTTCTAGACAAGAGGGTCCATTAGTCTTGGTTCCTGGAGAGATTCACATAGTTAATAGCGTAAAGCTTGTGAGATCGCTGGAGACCCACTCTCAGATTGTATCTCTTGCAAACTACATTCTAGGAGCGCATAGCATTAAGTCAGTAGAAAAAATAGGGTTAAAGGCTGGTGGGGCAAAAAAGAGTTCTGAATAGACTGGGCGCTTCTTGGGACGAAACCATCACAGTCACTGCGGCCTGGGGGACTTGTGGGAGCGATGAACTGCATGGAGGTAATTGCCTTCCAGGATCTCACTCAGGAGTGAAAGAGGGGTGAGAAATGCTTCTTGGTACAGTCTGTGAGGGGTGTTAGGTACGAAGGCGAGATTATCCCTCTAAGGAAGAGAGTGGAGGGGGTACCTAGGCCTCACCGTTGTGTATTTCATAGGCTTCAGAGGTATAAAATAGTTTTGCAGTAAAAATCATGAAAGTTCAACCATTAAGATCCTTTACTGGGTGGGTGGCATATAGTGTAGACAACGGTCAGGTCCTCTGCTGTTACGGGGAAAGTAGAACATTGATTGATACGCTCTCACCGCTCTTCAGCCTTTTCTTTAATTGGTACACGCACAAATGAAAAAACACCCTAACAACGAAAACACACCAAAAAAAAAAGAAAAAAAAAAACGAAGGAATAAAAAAGCAAATACAAAAGAGAAAATCCAAAAAGAACAACAAAATAAACGTGCTCAAATATCCACTACTCTATGGAGGGGCCTATTTGCTGATAAGGTAGAACTACATGGTATGTGGGAGTCTGTTTAGTAAAGTAAAAAAATGACAAATGTATCTCCGCGACATGTTTAAGCTCCAAGTTCAGTTTAGGCTTTTGTGCTGTCTGCTATATAAAGTTTGAGGTCGGGAATGGATGTGGCTTCTGCGGGATTTGTTTAATGGGGTCTAACTTGTTTTCACACAGGAAACGCATTACAGCTCCCATCTATCAAGATCAGCACTGTGTGCTTCCATAGGCTTTTTAACTTAGAGGAAACATAGCTGACAGACTTATGAAAATGGACCTTCCTCAGCATGTGGAATGTTACAGCCATGTCGTCACCAACCATTGTTGCGCCAACGGGAGCAACAGGAGCATCCCCTGTGTGTTATCTTGTGTGTATGTTGTCTACATCAATGGTAGTTGACCACAGTACCAATGACAGTCATGGAGAACAAAGCTTTGGTGCTGGTTGGAGCCAAAAGGCAATCGAGACGACGTTGTTGAATGTTCCAACTCTCACTTGACCGGCTCAGAAGATAGTGGTTAAAAACATAAGATATTTAGATAAGTTTTGCAGGAACCTTTAAAACTGATGGAGTATATCGAGTCTGTTAAAACACTCTACACTGGCAGCGGAAGCAGGGGATGTGGTATTTATGGGTCATTAGAGGCTACTTAAGGCTAGCGGAACGCCCGTCTGTGTTCAGATAATTAGCCGAGACGGTATGGTGAGGTGCTGAAGAGTGCTAAGTCGTGGCGATGGATTATAGTCTCAGCAACTTAAGTTATCCAAGGACCGTAAGGGCAGGGAATATTCCAATACACGATAGAATTATTCGTAATACGTAGATAACCACTACCTTGGTTTGGTAGAGTAGTAAATAATGCACTGGCATATCATGACAGTAATTATGTGAGTCTAAGTACAGGTGTAATATATAGGCAAGTCACCATTGAGTAACAGTTTAGTGACACTGTTATGAGTGCCCCAACTACAAGTGAGCTTATTAGTCTCGGTCTTCATGTCAATCTGCAGGATATCGTAAGTTAGTGTCACCTATACTCTGCTTTTGGAGTTCAGAAGAGAGCTTCCATGAACAGACACAGCTGAGTCAACTTTGCTTCAGGCCAGATCCTATTACGGAGGTTGTGATGTGGTGGGGGACCCCTTGAAAAGATGATTGACTGCGCAGGTTGGGTTCAGGAGGTAGCATGATAGCTTAGGAAATTTTCATGAGGCCAGCCTTCGGCACCAGAAGGGAAACACAAATGGACTAGCAAGTTTAGATTGAACGAGGGTTAGAATGGTAGTATTTTGACCGGATGAAGAGCAGCACGAGATATCTGCTGGGTTAGGCGTAGCGGTTGGTATGTTATAAGGAAATAAGCAATGTACGTCATGAGTTTGCCGGGTGACCATAACAGTGACTGCGACGAGCCGGACAGGGGTTAGAATCAAATAAATCTCCAGTCCCATAGTTGTGTCTAGGCCCCACTGGCGGATCAGATATGTGTGAGTCACTTTTTTGTCCAACTATATGTAATTTTGGGTATATTTCCTCTTTACTGATACACGGTCGGGTATCTCGGTGGCGGTAGTTGACGCAGCATACCAACTTGGTTTGATGATTAGTTTGAAACGTTAAGTCGAGAAAACAAATATGGCAGTGACATGCATCCACCAAGGCTCGGGGGAGTTTGGGGCATGCTGCGAGAGGGAGACCAGCCAATCGACCAGGAGGTCGTGTGATCTCTTGTAAATGGGATGCGACATGCAATGTCGAGTGGCTTTTTTCTCTTGTGTTAGAGCGACGAGTAGGTATACGACAGGCTAATTTTTAAGTATGCTTGAGCTCGGGAGCTCAGAGTGCGAATGACCCTACCCTAAGACATCGGCACGGTGTTTCCATGTTCCAATAGAGTTTGTATAAGGTACCTAGTGGGCGATGGTAGGGGATCACGGCGTAGGATACTATTACGTCACTTGCGGAGTGACCTCGGCTTGTTGTGCGAACAGGGGTATAATGAGAACCAGCAGCTGAATAAGTTCCTCTGTTTGTTTATGCACCTGGGTGACAGTCATCGTTTTTCTCGTGCCTTGTCGGTACACTAGTGGATAGGTACTTTAATTGAATGTGCTGCGTGTCACATAAAATGAATCCCAATTAGATATGTCGTGTACAGTTAGAGCCCTTTCTGACATTCACCTAATCCGGCACTGGTGTAGTGTTTGAAAGGAAACCAGGAGTAAGTTGCTGACTAGCCAGGTCTGACGGACGTTGCACCACCCACAGACAAACTTCCGACATATCCTCCGTTGGAAGCTTCTATTACCGACCCGTAGCGAGCGGCAGATCAGCCCGGAGCGCGAGTGGGGTGGGGGTCGGGGGGCTTGTGTCAGGAGTGGTGAGGCGAGGGCTGGGGGAGGGGGTCGGCGGCTCATAACATGCACCATTTAACACCGACCCTGGCCAGTCTCGACGTGCTGAAACCATCATCGACCAGCAGGCATTTACACACAGTTAACGCCGTCCCCGGAGGTACTGCGTGACTGGTCGCTTCATATATAGATATATATATATTTCTCTAATGGGTTCATTAGGACTCGTGTGCAACAGCGACTATGTTATTAGGGAGATACTGAATCGATTTTTCTATCTCTTCGTACCGATTGTATTCGTGTTGTGTTGGGTGCGGGCTTGCGGGGGGTGAGGCAGCAGAAAATATATATACGGGACATGTTTAGCCACACGCTGTTCTATATCGTCTCCCTAATGGCGCCATAAGAATATGGGTCCGCTCGATCCCTCACTACGAGGTCTTCTTCTTTCTCGAGATAGCATTTTGCTCGAGGCGCTTATAAATGTTCAACAGCGTCCTAGAACGCTCTATCACGTAAGAGGGTGTCGTGGTCGAGTCACGCTTTGAACTTATACAGATTGAGAGTCACACAGAGAAGATATAAATCGAAGTGAGCTCCTCCAGTCATGTAGGCACCATAACTAGCCTCGCGCCAAAAAACAGTCATACTATCAGAAACATATCGTACGGGCCTAACCGGAGTCAGGTAGTATGTAGGGATCCAAAAATTGATTGCCGCTGCATGACTCTCCCGAGAGGCTTCGCTGGCTCTCACCGCTGGCGCTGCTTGGCCCTTCCTCTTGGAGAGGCGCCGGGGCTAGCGGCAACCCACCGTTCTAATCGCACCTCCGGGGGTACGTCGCTGCCCTCGGAAAGGATTCCCGAAGGCAGTGATGAGGGTGTAATCAGAAACTCCCATTCAGGACAACGGGGTAGCCAAGTTTTGTCAACATTATATAGATTCCACATTCCAAACTTTAAACACATGTCAGGGTTTTTTTGTAAACAACACAAATCAAAAGGCGCGAGTTGTCGACTGTTCTATCACTGTCGCCCTGATCACCGCTCGGGTTGGTGGTGCTTTCACTTGGCCTGGCCCATGACTTTCGCACATACTCTGGTACACAAAGCGTCGAGCTGTGGTGGTCCACTGGGTGGTAATGGTAGCTCTAGGGCTGTTTATTTCTGTCACTTGCTCGCATTTATTTCAATAGGGTTGAATGGTGGGTCGTTGAATTGGTGGTGGTGCTGGCTCACTTGGGGCTCGCTGGCCACTTTGGCCCCCTGGTGGCGGGTCACGGGGCTCGCGCAAGATACCTTTTGACCTACGGAACTGTTATTTGCAGGGTCTGAGATCTTCAAATGTGGAACGTTGGCGCACCCGTGGGTCCTGCGCAGAAAAGATATTACTCACCCCTTTCTCTTCCCTATGGGGCGAACCCTGTCGCCCCCGGATCTTTCCTCTCCTTTACACATGTACGCCATGCCAGGTTGTTGCATTTTTGTTTCTCAGTTTTTTCGCATTCTTGTATCTGGACAGGCGTGTTCGCTCCACGCCCCAGCCACTGAGGCTCACAGTTACTCCCCCTTTCCTCTCCCCAACCTAGCCACTCCACGCTTTCTCCATACCATGGCCCCCAACACAACTGCCTACGCACGACTCTCTACTCTGCTGTCTCCCTGCAGACCTGTCGCGTTGTGGGCCTTAGTGTCTTCGGCGTTCTTTTCGCACCGACATTAGCCTCGACCACTCGCACATCCCTATCTCTAAGTATAGATCAGTCTTTATTCTCGAGCAAGCTTATGCTGCTATGGCTTTGTTTCGGCTCTGTTGCCCGGTGTGGCCTGGGGCGGCCGGCTTCTGCCAGTCTCTTCGGGACCTTGGTTAGGGAAGTACGTTATTGCCTTGTATATGCCGCCACCACATTGGCTGTTGTGTAAACTGTGGCAACGTGCTCCGCTGAATCTGGTTGTAACGCCACAATAGCAACGCCTGGGACGCACACAATAAGAGCTTGTGAAATAGCATTCATCGGGATAAGGTATCATTGGATCTCTTGGATGGGACATTTCAGGATAGATCGCCGACAAGATCCAAGCCATCCTAACACGGAAACAAGCAAGACAGTGCGGGGAGGACGCAGCCATTTGCCCGCTTGGGGTGGTGGCCTCGTTCTTTCATTTCGCTAAGTCGCATCGCAGGCATGTCAGGTTGGCTGGGGTATTTCGGAAATCAGTTGTATGCATTTACCATTCCGGTGTTAATAGTTTGAATCAGCATCTGTTCGTCTTCACATAACCTTTGAGTTCCTTGTTGTACTCACACTGTTCAATTGTGTGCGGCGGGCTTAATAATTCCAGACACAAAAAACCGGGCCTCCGTGCATCGAAAAAAGCAGCAACTGGTGCACACTACACCCAATTCTGACGTACCACACAGGTGGATGAAAAGCGTCACCATCGTGTGGTACCTTCAAGGGAGCAAGGAGCTGGGGCCGCTTATGGCGAGTTCTACTCGGACCATATCCTAAAGCACACGCACAATTGCATGTACTGTGGTATGTGGGATATGTACCGGGTCTGCGATTGGTGCTTATTTGTCGGGCGTGGAAATTATCATTTACTCGATTTGGGCCACCCCGTCCCCTCACCTGGACCGCCTTCCTTATGATTTTGGGAATCAGTAACCATACAGGGACGGACACATCGGCGGAGAACTGTAAGAAAATGGTTGCACGACACGGATTTGCTAGCATTAGGGTTCTTCGTAGATCAAATGGTGATTCGGGGAGTCTTTATGCGGATGACGCTCTTTCATCATCGCACAAACTCTTATCCAGTTCGATCCTTATAGGAACGATGAGCCACTAATGGGGCATGACGATGTCACGTCCTTCGTCCGCACAGATTAAGCTAAATGGCGAGACAGTGTAGCTCGGGCCTGAGATCTCGGGGCCACTGAGGTTCGAGTGCTCTGTGCTTCAAGCTACGTCCTTCCCTGCCAACACTATTCCTGACACACCATTACAAATAGCAACCATCTCATGCCACATTCCTGATGACCCTTTCCTACTAGCACGTGTGCACGCAAAGGAGGGGCTAAGTGTCGTGTCGGGAGATCAACTCTCAGACTCGCATTGCTTCAAAGGAGTCGGTCTTAAAAGAATCGCTTCCTCCTGGCATTTTCTTTTAAGAAACCAACACACTTCGTTGCCTCTTCCTGCGCATTTTCTCTACGCTGCGTCCAATATCCGGTGTGCTCCCGTAGTTGCGCGTTTTCGGGTCCCCGGATTTTATTCACACACTCTAGCGGATAACACATCAGATCTGAGGAAGAGGAGCGCCAACGAAGCAACAATCTCAGCCAGGGGCTTCCTGGGTCCCGTCATTTTACAGCCACAACCAACATCAGCTCTTTTCCCACGCAGGATTTGCGTTTCAACACTGAATGCAACATAGGGGCGGGTCAAGAAGGGCTACAAACTTCATGTTTTGGCTCGAGTCTAACATCACTGGTCAAATTAATGAATGGGTTTCGGCATGGGGGTAGCTTCTTCTCTTTGGCGTCCTTTTATCTGCTGCGCATAGCACACACCAAGGACCCATTTACAGGGGAGAGAAGCATATGACGGTTGGATACGTAATGCTTACTGAGCATGGTAGATATTTAGCGGTGGGAGGTCTCAGGGTGCGGTCATCAGGGCACCACACTTATATTCCAATTAAGATTGTTACCCACCATAAACGCTTCGCTCCGCCTAAAGAGCCGTCAAGCGCTATCAGGTTGGTGAATTGGCCTCATAACCGCCCCAGTGTGCCTCAAGCCTTTTTGTGAGCACACATGCCACCCGAGTTACCCATGCGTTTCTGACACGCTGTGGCGACGGTGAAGCCGCTGATTTTACTGACAGCGACGAGTTCGTGAGGTGAAGTGTTCGGCTTCAATCGACTTAGCAGGCAGACCGATGAACAGATTTGGAGGACTTAGAGGGATTGGGCATAGCAGGGCATTCACTGACTCAGCATGCGGCGCTATGTATGGGACCCTGCTCGATCTTTCTTATAGGGCCCTAGAAAAACGAGAGGGCTGCTATGTGTTACGCAGACACAGTTGGGAGGCGGGCTGTGCTGAGGACCCCGGAGTTTGCCGCGATGTAAATGTGCTCTTTGGCAAGGCTCGTTTCCGCAAGGCCTCGAGGCTGCTTCCCTTCAAGAGGGGCTTACTCGGGTTTCTGCCTTGGACTTGTAGGCGCTTCACGTTAGTCATTGATCAAAGCTCACACTTTGTCTCGAGATACAATCAGGAAGCTTAACAGAAGTGCATGCGGGTTTTGTTGATAGGTTATGAAATTAACTGATTCTGCTAGTACGGGCTCCTTCCTCTGCCACCCAGGTTTTTAAGGTGCAAGGTGCTAGGGATCTGCTTACAAAGCACAAACGCGAGGTGAACTCTGTGAACTCACCCTAATTCCAATACTGAGAGACACTGGGTTATGGATACCAACTTTGTTGGCCGCCATACTAGGTTTGTGCAGCCCGTTCGATGGCGGGTTCTCTGGTTCGGGCTTACTGGTTTTTTTCCATTCCGACCACGCTGCAACTAAGCGGCTCGTAACTCTTCCCGCACCTGAAATAACGACGTTCAAACCGATGTCAAGCCGCTCTGCTGTCCATGCCCGTTCTTGAGGGCCCGCATCTGATGTCATGACTCTTTGAAGGCTCTCTTGTTTTCACAATAAATACTCATGGACTTGGAAACATGCCATCAGACTGGGCCTTCCGCACCACAGGAGCTACCTTTTTCCGCAATTAAGGAATCGGGGGGGAAAGAAAAATGACATGTGAAACACCTAGATGCGTCTCGTTTATAAAAAAAGTACGACTGTGCAGACAATATCTGCATCAGTCATGTCACACCAAAGTACTGGAATAAGGCGGAAAAGCATGACCAGGAGGTGCATGCTAAGGGTGGGGAGGTTTGGTACTTAAGTGCCTATAAAGTAGGTTACTTTATGGGCGGCTGGGGATGAGACTTGGGTCTCATGTAAGGTGGACACACCCCCCCCAGTGTGATCGATCAGGCCGCTTTTCGATGACAACCTTTAGAGAGACACTGTACTGGAAGTGACTGACTAGTCGCCCCCCGCACAGGGCTTGCATCCGTTGGCCGATTCACAAACCGAGATAGGGACTAACAGAGAAGAGCTGTGAAGGTTAGTCTTGAGGGGCTTCACTGTGGTCGCCGGTTGATTTGCATACCCCCTCCTCTTCCTCATCTGCGATCAATAACTCATTGAGTCAGCTGGATGTCTTCTCCATCAAGGAGTGATGGCAGCTAGGTAGAGACGCCGCCCATTCTGTAACTTATTCTCAATGGGCAACTGTCCCCAACGCAGCAAACACTCCTCCTAACGCTCTCTAATTGCTATTCTATGATTCGTTCCTGCTCTTCTTTTACTTCCTTTTTTCTTTCTGCGGTTCAAATCCATTACTTCTCTTCTGAAACAGGCAGGAGGAGAGGCAACATAAAGACTTAAAAGAATACATTTCACACCAACAGAGAATTATGAAAAGGTAAAGTATTAACTTATATTCAATCGTCCCAGGGAAATCTTTCTCTTGATAAAGAAACTCATCGATTTGTTAAGCTTTATTTTTTTTTATTTTTGAAGTCGGTCATGAAAACGCCGGAACTTGATACTGAACGAGACCGTTGAATATTTGTTAAGACACGTTTGGAAACACTGTTAATTGGAACATTAGATTTGATTCCATACTGTGGAGGGAAGCAATGGGGAAGGCTAGTCACATCCGGTGTGCTTGCAACCAAGTGAAGGACAAAGGGAAGGAGGGTGAAAATAAAGTATGAGGTGTAACTTATATAATTTACTCCTGTGAGGCAAAGTACACATTGGCCCTTGTTACCCAGAATCTATTAGGATAATTAAATTCGGGAACCAAAAGAAACTTTCGAGACTATAACTGCATACTGGGAATTACCTAAATTTCAGGTACGTTTTCTCCTTGCCCGAGGGTGCAGGGCGGTAGACTCAAGACGCGAAGAAAAGATCTGATAAAGAGTAGGGGTTACGGTCACCCTTGGTCCATCTCGGATTGGAATACCAGAGGCGTCTGAAATTTGCTTCAACACGGTTACATAGACATAAACCTAATCAAAGAGGAAAACCTAATGTGTGGAGAATAGTCATGTTTTGTTCCTCAGTCAAACCGGCGGAAGTCAGCCTATTGTTGAACTTTTATACGACTTGGCACTGCCATACGGTCGGCTGGGAAGATCCTTCAATTAAAAAAGAAAAACTGATGATATAACCCTTAACTCTACTAAAGGGATTAGGGTTACCACGTAAGGGTGAGGATGCAGGGGATCAAAGCTAGGACTTTTCATAGATGAGGGAAAGCCTCTAGAAGATCTGGGGAGGAGAGAAGAAAGAAGGCGGGGTCGATTGGTCTCTGCAAAATTTCCCGGCATCATCAGTCACTGTAAAGTCAGCGTGTCAGAGGTCTTGTTATCCATTACAGCCGTGAAGTGCATCCGGTCAGGTCTGTTTATCTATACAGCTGGAAGGTCAGCGTGCCTCAAAAGGTCTGTTATTATCTGACGTCAGCGTTCAAAGGTTCCTGTTTATCTAGGTCAGACTGAACTCAGCGTTGGTCAAAGGTCCGTTAGTCTATCGCTGTAATCGCGTGTCAAGGTCCTTGTTGATCTATCAGTGAAGGCGGTGTCAGAAGGTCTGTTATCTATAGTGTCCTGAGTCAAGCTGGTCGGTCAGATAGGTCCTGTTATCCTATGCAAGCGCCGTGCTGAAGTCAGCGGTGTCGAGAGGTCCTCGTATCTGTCAGTGTGTCAGGGTCCTGTTATCTACGAGGCCGCGTTTGAGTCAGGCGGGTGTAATAAGGTCCTGTTGTATCTATGCGAGCGCGGTGTCGAAAGGTCTCGGTATTATCAGCGAGGTGTCAAAGGTTCCTGTAGTCCCTGTGATGCAGGATTATCCGCTGAGTCAGTGGTGGTCAAAGGGTTCTGGTTAATCTATCAGGGCGTGAAGGTCAGGTGTCAACAAGGTCTGTTATCTATCAGTTCAGTGTCAAGGTCTGTTTTATCACGCTGAAGTCAACGTGTCAAGGTCTGTTTATCATTCAGACCTGGTCAGGTGTCAAGGTCCTGTTTATAACTCGTCAGCGTGCTCATGAAGTGGTCTTGTATATCTATCAGCGGTGTCAATAGGTCTGTGGCTTGCGTCGTATACGATGCATGGAAGTCAGGCTGAGCTGGTCCGAAAGGTGTCTCGCTGTGTTTTATCCTTATTCAGGATGTCTCTGGTTAAGTCACGATCGCCACGTGTTGTCAATGGGTCTTCGTTAGATCTTCATACAGCCTGAGTTCAGGCAGTTGTGGTTGCGGTCAGTCGGATCTGTCTATACTATCAGGGCGTGAGTCAGCGTGTCAGAGAGGTCCTAGTTATGTATCAGCCTGAAGTCAGCTTGTCAAGGTCCTGTATCTATCAGCCTGAGTCAGCGTGTCAAAGGTCCTGTTATCTATACCATGAAGTCAGCGTGTCAAGTCCTAGTCTATCAGCCTGAAGTCGCGTGTCAAAGGTCTGTTATCTATCAGCCTGACGTCACTCAGCCGTGTCAAGGTCCTGTTATCTATCAGCCTGAAGTCAGCGTGTCAAAGGTTCTCTGTTATCTCTATCAGCCACTGATAGCGTGCAAGGTCCTTTATCTATCAGCCTGAACTCAGCGTGTCAAAGGTCGTTATCTAATCAGCTGAAAGTCAGCGTGTCAGGGTCCTGTTATCTTATCAGCCTGAGCAGCGTGTCAAAGGTCTGTTATCATCAGCCTGAAGTCAGCGTGTAAAGGTCCTGTTATTATCGCTGATCAGCGGTGTCAAAGGGTCCTGTTATCTATCAGCCTGAGTCAGCGTGTCAAAGGTCCTGTTATCTATCAGCCTGAATCAGCGTGTCAAGGGTCTGTTATCTATCAGCGGTCAAGGTCCTGAAAGGTCTGTTTTATCTAAGTCAGCGGTGTCAAAGGTCCTGTTATCTATCAGCCTGAAAGTCAGGCGTGTCAAAGTCCTGTTATCTATCAGCCTGAAGTCAGCGTGTCAAAGGTCCTGTTATCCTATCAGCCTGAGTCAGCGTGTAAAGTCTGTTATTATCAGCTGATCAGCGTGTCAAAGGTCCTGTTATCTATCAGCCAATGAATCAGCGTGTCAAGGTCCTGTTATCTATCAGCCTGAGTCAGCGTGTCAAGAGTCCTGTTATCTATCAGCTGAAGTCAGCGTGGTCAAAGGTCCTGTTATCTATCAGCCTGAAGTCAGCGTGTCAAGGTCCTGTTATCTATCAGCCTGAGTCAGCGTGTCAAGGTCCTGTTTCTATAGCCTGAATCAGCGTGTCAAGGTCTAGCCTGTGTAAGTCCTATTTTATCAGCCTGAATCAGGGTGGTCAAGGTCCTGTTCTATCAGCTGAAGTCAGCGTGTCAAAGGCCTGTTATTATCAGCCCTGATCAGCGTGTCAAGGTTCCTGTTATCTATCAGCCTGAGTCAGCGTGTCAAAGGTCCTGCTTTTATCTATCAGCCTGATCAGCGTGTCAACAGGTCCTGTCTATCTATCAGCCTGAAGTCAGCGTGTCAAAGGTCCTGTATCTCAGCCTGAAGTCAGCGTGTCAAAGGTCCTGTTTCTATCAGCCCTGAAGATCAGCGTGTCAAAGGTCTGTTATCTTTCAGCCTGAGTCAGCGTGTCAAAGGTCCTGTTATCATCAGCCTGAGTCAGCGTGTCAAGGTCCTGTTATCTATGCAGCTGAGTCAGCGTGCGTCAAGGGTCCTGTTATCTCATCAGGCCTGACGCTCAGCCACGTGTCAAGGTCCTGTTATCTATAGCTGAAGTCAGCGTGTCAAAGGCCTGTTACTTATCAGCCTGAAGTCAGCGTGTAAGGTCTGTTTCTATCAGCTGAAGTCAGCGTGTAAGGGTCCTGTTATCTATCAGCCTGAAGTCAGCGTGTAAAGGTCTGGTTATCTATCCGCCTGAAGTCAGCGTGTTCAAAGGTCTGTTATCTATCAGCCTGAAGTCACGTGTCAAACGGTCCTGTTATCTTCAGCTGAAGTCAGCGTGTCAAAGGTCCTGTTATCTATCAGCCTGAAGTCCAGTGTCAAAGTTGTCCTGTTATCTATCGCTTGAAGTCAGCGTGTCAAAGGTCCTGTTATCTATCAGCCTGAAGTCAGCGTGTCAAAGGTCCTGTTATCTATCAGCCTGAAGTCAGCGTGTCAAAGGTCCTGTTATCCATCAGCCTGAAGTCAGCGTGTCAAAGGTCCTGTTATCTATCAGCCTGACGTCAGCGTGTCAAAGGTCCTGTTATCTATCAGCCTGAAGTCAGTGTGTCAGAGGTCCTGTTATCCATCAGCCTGAAGTCAGCGTGTCAGGCCATTCACTAGAGAAGTTTCAACATGCTTTTTTTGGAAGACAGGATCATTTCTTCTCTGGTTTGTTTGTGGAAAAGAAGAACGATTTCAAAAATGAGGCTGACAAAATACAGAGCTAAGAGCATATTAAATGAGAAAACAGCCTTTTACACTGGTCTTTTTATAGTTATTTTAAACTCATGCATATTTTCTGAGTATGTAGTATAAGCATTTTAGCATTTAAACAAATTCACAACGGTGAGACGTGCCTTTGAGACTTTGTCAAAAGCCAAAAGAAACTAAAAAACTGAGAAATGCACAAGAACAAGGACGCTTCTCCTTAAATGAMAAAGTCAACAAAAGAAAAGAAACCAACAGCAAAAAGCAACAACAAATGTTTAAGTGWGCCCACTTCTCCTTCATTCACTTGAATGAGAGCCAGCAGGGAAGGTCTGGGGAGGGCTGTATAGCTCTCAGCAGGCAGGACCAGGCAGGCATAGGGACCCTGTGGCATCAGCAACAGAGCCTTTAAAGAGTTCACATTTCCTGGCGGCCTCCCGCCCTGCTCCGCTTGGCTCCACAATGACCTGTAGTAACCCTGTGTGCTGCGGGGTTACTGTAGTTCGCTCCACTGTAGAGCCTAAGCAGGAAGTCACAACTAACTTCACAGGATACAGTAGCTACAGTACAGTGCTGAATGATCTGGTTGTTTACCTTCTCCTCCTACAGCACATGACTGGAGTCAGAGGGAATCTGAACAGTTAAGGGTTGAGTTATGTAGTAATATGAATATTTAATGAGTAACATGACCTAGATTTATTTTGCTTTCTTTTCCAATCATAACAAGACGATGTAAGGACCTATTAAAGATGACTTTGTAATCAAGATAAGTGATGTATTTGTGTTTTGGTGTGTGTATGTGTGGGTTCGTGTGTGTGTGTGTGTGTGTTGTGTGTGTGAGCTGTGAGATACAGTATATCCATACCTCGTCTGTTCCTGGAGTATGAGATTGGTCCACAAAGAACTTGACTCGAAGCCGGAGTCGGCAGGAGCAGATTGTCATCTGTGTGACAGATTCTGTTCCTGAGGTTGAGCCACAGGTTCTCTCCTTTACTGCCGAGAAACTGCAGGCCAAAGTAGTCCACCTCTATGATTCCCAACTTCCTACCACACCTTTAGAATAGAAAATTCATGTGTTAGGTTAAACAGAGCGATCAGGGAAACAGTCAAACCCACAGAATAGTCATTCTATCAAAGTAAAACCTCATGTTGATTTGGTTTGTGAAGGCCTAAAAACAGTTTATGCGCATCTTCTGATAAACATGAGACTGAGGTATACATGTTTTTTGCCATTGACCTCCGTGGCTCGTACACAATCATATGCCAGGCCGTAAAGCCAGTTGGGAGCGTTGATGGAAAATACATTGGATCTTTTTCATCTGGTAATACAATCTCACTCGAGCGCTTCCCAACGCGCCTCTCAACAGCGACAAAAAGAAACAGAGTATTACCATTCATCAGTGAAGCATAACTCCAGACGGGACGGACGGTACATTAACGTAAGGAGCCACTTCCAGCGAGAGACATGTTAAATAAAGACGTCAGGACAGCCTTCTTCAACGGAGGAGTACATAACGTAGGACAGCACTACTCTCATGACGGGAGAGTACATAACGGCAAGGACAGCCTCTTCCAGACGGGACGGAGTAACATAACGTCAAGCAGCCTACTTCCAGACGGACGGACGTACATTAACGTCAAGGACAGCTACTCCAGACGGACGGATACATAACGTCAAGGACAGCCTACTTCCAGAACGGGACGGATTTATGACATAACGTCCAAGGACACCTACTTTCAGACGGAGTTCATAACGTCAAGCGACAGCCTACTTCCAACGGAGGTACATAACTCAAAGGACAGCGCTACTTTCCAACGGACGGATGGTACACGAAGCGTTCAAGACAGCCTACTTTCCGAGACTACAAGGACTATAAGACGGATTACATAACGTAATCCAAGACAGTACATCTCAAGTGACATCCTACTTCCAGACGAGGCACGAGTACATAACGTTCAAGGACAAGCCCTACTTCCAACGGGACGGAGTCTACATAACGTCACAGGAAATCCTCTTCAGACGGACGGCAGTTACATAACGTCAAGGACAGCCTACTTCCAGACGGGACGGAGGTACATAACGTCAAGGACAGCCTACTTCCAGACAGGACGGAGAATGAGGACCACTATGTCAACGCGCTGTGCATATGATATAGAATGGATAGAACTCATTAGAAAACAACACGATTGAAGCATCCGATAAATTCACATTGGTTCCTTTTATTTCCTGGTTTGAGGACTAACTTTACATCCTTTTTTTTCACCTTTATTTAACCAGGTAGGCCAGTTCTCATTTACAACTGCGACCTGGCCAAGATAAAGCATAGCAGTGCGACAAAAACACAGAGTTACACATAAACAAACGTACAGTCCATAACACAATAGAAACATGAATCTATGTACAGTCTTTGGCACCAGCAGCTCTGTGCACGCGTGATTGTAATTTATGTGAAAATGTATCACTAGCCACTTTAAACAATGCCACTTAATATAATGTTTACATACCCTACATTACTCATATCATATGTATATGTATATACTGTACTCTATATCATCTACTGCATCTTGCCATCTTTATGTAATACATGTATCACTAGCCACTTTAAACTATGCCACTTTACGTTTATATACCCTACATTACTCATCTCATATGTATATATTGTACTCTATACCATCTACTGCATCTTGCCTATGCCGTTCTGTACCATCACTCATTCATATATCTTCATGTACATWTTCTTTATCCCTTTACACTTGTGTGTATAAGGTAGTAGTTGTGGAATTGTTAGGTTAGATTACTCATTGGTTATTACTGCATTGTCGGAACTAGAAGCACAAGCATTTCGCATTAACATCTGCTAACCATGTGTATGTGACAAATAAAATTTGATTTGATTTATTAACTTTTTCAAAACGGATTTCGCAGCAATTTGGAACTATTGTATATTCGATGTTGATCTAGTCAACAATGGGAACCCTCATTCAAGCTTCACAATAACATTGCCAATTTGCCAAGCATGCACCGGGGAACCAAATGAACTGAAGTAACCTTGGCTTGACAAAGCCTTTCATCGCGAATATACTACCAGGAAACAACTCCCTCAGAAAGAACCTTAATAGTAAGTTACCTATTTAGGAAATCACCAACTTAATGAGTTTGATTGTGTCATCAGGAAAAAACATTTTTTGGGGGGGCTATTTCACGGAAAATATAGCCAACTTATTTTCGACCAAAGCAACATTGTTGCACGATAGAGGAAGCTCATTTGTATTGCTGTGTTATTTTATTTTATTTTTTAACAATAATAATAATTTGTAATGCTGTGTGTGACAATGTGGAGTAGTCTATCCTGACAGACAATGCAATTTCGAGATAACTGACGTCGGCAGAAAATCTAGCAAAAACACATTGAACTTCGCCTTTACATTAACATTTGGATTCATCACCTCGGCAAACCAACACACGCGCTCATGRTGCCAAGTGTTGCGTTTCAATCTCAACATTTCACTGTAAATTACACTTGCAGGACAATATTCACTGGAATTTGACACAAATGGGTTTGTAAAGTATTAACAACCTGAAAAGCGGGGAATTTAATTAGTATCGACTATCCATACCTTATTCAGACAGTCTTCACCATTCGCCTTCGTATCAACTTCCACTTCCATAACCACCGAATCCGGACGGGTAACATGGCAAAGCATTTTGGCAATCTATTAGTTTAGCTTTGGTCTATACCTCTCTTTAGAAAATMTAAAATAAACAACCTCGGTATCCCTCCTTTTGAGACCCTACATTAAGCTTTCGTTCACTTTCTAAGCCCTCTCACTTTGTGTGACAAACACTACCTTCCAGCTGTAGGATATCAATTGCTATGCCAAAGCYCTGTTTACTCGGAAGCAGCCAATGACAGAGCATTTAGCATATTCTCAGCCACAAACCTGCCAACCGGGAGCCCCCGTCATGTCAGAACGAGACCGTGGCTTTACAACGCATGACGAGGACAGCCAAGGCGCCCCCTTCTGAGTYCGCAGCTAATTTCACCTTCCATAAATATACGGAACCTTCACCTGCTTAGGAAGAGTTGACTATCCGTGGAAATACCTGAGTAGAGTTGCTCTGAGTAAGTTCAGAGCTGCATATYAATTAATAATGCATTGAAATACTGATAGAATATAGCAACAGTGGAGAACTATGTGGCCCCAACCATTTATTTCTGTGCTTGCTTTCAAAAGCATCTGAATTGTTAATGCTAAAAGCTCCCATTGTTTTTGCCCAAATACGCTTCCTTGCCCCTTGAGCAAAGTCTATTCCTGTAAGTTGTCCGACGGCTAGTTAGGCATACCTGTCTCTGTGTTGTTGACGTTCAGCAGCCTACTGTATGGCCTATGTCAGACAACATGTGTTTCACACACAGCAGTTGTTTTTCATCTTCACCTTTCTGCAASGGCTCTTAGTTACTTCTTGTGTGAGCTTCACTAGTTAGATGTGATTTAAAGGGTGACCCTTTCTTCTTCGTGTGTTTATAAATCTCCTATCATGACAGACAGGCACAATAGGATGGAAACATAGCAACCTGTTATTGTATGGTTATAATGAACTGCCCTCATTCCCACAGAGAAACACGCACCCTATACCACAAGCCCCATGTTCACACATTGATGCGCTTGACATCAGTAAAAATGCAGCTGTATATTGGTGTGCATGTGTGTGGATGATTGTAGGGGCAGACTGTCAACGACCYACATCCATACTGACATAAAAATACAATTGAAGTCTGTCAAAGCTGCATGGTAGTCGGATGCAAATGAAGTACTTAAAATGTCCTGTTTTTCTTTTTCCATTTGAATTTTTCACAGAGAGGGACATTTGAAAGGGACATTGGCCTCAAAATGTCATCCACCAAGTATTGCTTTGAAAAGAACTGTCTGGGACAATAACTGTATGAATTGGTCTGTGACCCTGATGTTCTACTGACTTTAAGATTGGATAGCAGGAGAGATGTAATGTGATGTGACTGAGTGACTGAGTGACTGAGTGACTGAGTGACTGAGTGACTGAGTGAGAGGCATCACAGCTTCCTGAACTGTGTTGTCAGTGCATTAGTGTGGTGTTCAACTCAGCCAGCTGTTTGACCTTGTGCACCCTTCCAAAGGACATCAGGGAGCTGGGCTGCCTGCCCATGGAGTCTACCGGTCAGAAACTATGTGTCCTGATGCAGCCTGCCTGCCCATGGAGTCTACCGGTCAGAAACTATGTGTCCTGATGCAGCCTGCCTGCCCATCGAGCTCTACCGGTCAGGAAACTATGTGTCTGGTGTGTCCGGTCAGAAACACTAGTCTGGTGTTGAAACTATCAGTGTTCTGATGCAGCTAGTCTACTGTTGAAACTACAGTGTTCTGATGCAGCTAGTCTAGTGTTGAAACTATCCAGTGTTCTGATGCAGCTAGTCTGGTGTTGAAACTATCAGTTTTCTGATGCAGCTAGTCTGGTGTTGAAACTACAGTGTTCTGATGCAGCTAGTCTGGTGTTGAAACTACAGTGTTCTGATGCAGCTAGTCTAGTGTTGAAACTACCAGTGTTCTGATGCAGCTAGTCTGGTGTTGAAACTATCAGTGTTCTGATCAGCTAGTCTGGTGTTGAAACTACAGTGTTCTGATGCAGCTAGTCTGGTGTTGAAACTACCAGTGTTTCTGATGCAGCTAGTCTAGGTGTTGAAACTATCAGTGTTCTGATGCAGCTAGTCTGTGTTGAACTATCAGTGTTCTGATGCAGCTAGTCTGGTGTTGAAACTATCAGTGTTCTGATGCAGCTAGTCTAGGTGTTGAAACTATCAGTGTTTCTGATGCAGCTAGCTAGTGTTGAAACTATCAGTGTTCTGATGCAGCTAGTCTGGTGTTAAACTATCAGTGTTCTGATGCAGCGTAGTCTGGTGTTAAACTACCAGTTCTGATGGCAGCTAGTCTGGTGTTGAAACTACTCAGTGTTCTGATGCAGCTAGTCTGTGTTGAAACTACCAGTGTTCTGATGCAAGCTAGTCTCGTGTTGAAACTATCAGTGTTCTGATGCAGCTAGTCTAGTGTTGAAACTACCAGTGTTCTGATGCAGCTAGTCTGGTGTTGAAACTATCAGTTTCTGATGCAGCTAGTCTGGTGTTGAAACTACAGTGTTCTGATGCAGCTAGTCTGGTGTTGAAACTATCAGTGTTCTGATGCAGCTAGTCTGGTGTTGAAACTATCAGTGTTCTGATGCAGCTAGTTGTGTTGAAATCTTATCAGTGTCTGATGCAGCTAGTCTGGTGTTGAAACTATCAGTGTTCTTGATGCAGCTAGTCTGGTGTTGAAACTATCAGTGTTCTGATGCAGCTAGCTACTGTTTGAAACTACAGTGTTCTGATGCACTAGTCTGTGTTGAAACTATCAGTGTTCTGATGCAGCTAGTCTGGTGTTGAAACTATCAGTGTTCTGATGCAGCTAGTCTGGTGTTGAAACTACCAGTGTTCTGATGCAGCTAGTCTACTGTTGAAACTATCAGTGTTCTGATGCAGCAGTCTTGTTGAAACTACCAGTGTTCTGATGCAGCTAGTCTACTGTTGAAACTATCAGTGTTCTGATGCAGCTAGTCTGGTGTTGAAACTACCAGTGTTCTGATGCAGCTAGTCTACTGTTGAAACTATCAGTGTTCTGATGCAGCTAGTCTGGTGTTGAAACTACCAGTGTTCTGATGCAGCTAGTCTAGTGTTGAAACTATCAGTGTTCTGATGCAGCAGCTACTGTTGAACTATCAGTTTCTGATGAGCAGTCTAGTGTTAAACTACCAGTGTTCTGATGCAGCACTAGTCTACTGTTTGAAACTATCAGTGTTCTGATGCAGCTAGTGCTGGTGTTGAAACTACCAGTGTTTCTGTGCAGCTAGTCTACTGTTGAAACTAATCAGTGTTCTGATGCAGCTAGTCTGGTGTTGAAACTACAGTGTTCTGATGCACGTAGTCTGGTGTTGAAACTACAGTGTTCTGATGCAGCTAGTCTGGTGTTGAAACTATCAGTGTTCTGATGCAGCAGTCTGGTGTTGAAACTACAGGGTTCTGATGCAGCTAGTCGGTGTTGAAACTATCAGTTTCTGATGCAGCTAGTCTGGTGTTGAAACTATCAGTGTTCTGATGCAGCTAGTCTGGGGTGAAACTACCAGTGTTCTGATGCAGCTAGTCTAGTGTTAAACTATCAGTGTTCTGATGCAGCTAGTCTGTGTTGAAACTATCAGTGTTCTGATGCAGCTAGTCTGGTGTTGAAACTACCAGTGTTCTGATGCAGCTAGTCTGGTGTTGAAACTACAAGTGTTCTGATGCAAGCTGGTCCTGTGGTGTTGAAACTACCAGTGTCTGATGCAGCTGGTCTGGTGTAAACTACCCAGTGTTCTATGCAGCTGTCTGTGTTGAAACACCAGTGTTCTGATCAGCTAGTCTAGTGTTGAAACTATCATGTATCTGATGCAGCTAGTCTGTTTGAAATCATCAGTGTTCTGATTCAGCTAGTTCTTGTTTGAAACTACCATGTTCTGATGCAGCTAGCTGGTTTGAAACTACAGGTTCTGCATTGCACTAGCTGTAACCGTTCATAAGTAGTAGTGAAACTACCAGTTGCTATCTGGTTAAAACTGCATGCTAGTCTGTGTTGAAACTATCAGTTTCTGAAGCAGCTAGTCTGTGTTGAAACTACTCAGTTTCTGATGCAGCTAGTTTGTGTGAAAAACCATGTCTGATGCAGCTAGTCTTGGTGCAAACTACCAGTTTCTGATGCAGGCTAGTCGGAGTGTTGAAACTACCACAGTTTCTGATGCAGCTAGTCTGGTGTTAAACTACCAGTTCTGATGCAGTTAGTCTGCGTGTGGAAACTACCATGTTCTGATGCAGCTAGTCTAGTGTTGAAACTACCAGTGTTCTCATCAGTTCATGTTTGGTAACTCACTGGGAATGCTGTGTTTGAGCCTAGGAGACTCCACCTGTGCCTTGTACAGTAAGGACAGGTTTTGGCTGATAAGTGGCCTTTTTCTTTTGGAATGCTGACATTTAAAGTCAGAAGTTTGTAAATATATATATATTCTGATGCAGCTAGTGTGAGGGTCTGGGAATAATGGTGCCATTTGGGACACTGAATGAAAGTAGTGCACTACAGGGACCTCCCGGGTGGCGCAGTGGTCTAGGGCACTGCATCGCAGCGCTAGCTGTGCCACCAGAGTCTCTGGGTTCGCGCCCAGGCTCTGTCGCAGCCGGCCGCGACCGGGAGGTCCGTGGGGCGACGCACAATTGGCCTAGCGTCGTCCGGGTTAGGGAGGGTTTGGCCGTTAGGGATATCCTTGTCTCATCGCGCTCCAGCGACTCCTGTGGCGGGCCGGGCGCAGTACACCAAGGGGGCAGGTGGCAGCGGTGTTTCCTCGACACTTGGTCGGCTGGCTTCCGGTTGGAGCGCGCGCTGTGTTAAGAAGCGAGTGCGGCTTGGTTGGCTTGTTCTTCGGAGGACGGCATGACTTTCGACTCATTCTCTCTTCCCGAGCCC
>NW_019943990.1:8981-12400 GCF_002910315.2 Salvelinus sp. IW2-2015 | reverse complement strand
GGTGTTTCCTCCGACACATTGGTGCGGCTGGCTTCCGGGTTGGAGGCGCGCTGTGTTAAGAAGCAGTGCGGCTTGGTTGGGTTGTGCTTCGGAGGACGCATGGCTTTCGACCTTCGTCTCTCCCGAGCCCGTACGGGAGTTGTAGCGATGAGACAAGATAGTAATTACTAGCGATTGGATACCACGAAAAATTGGGGAGAAAAGGGGGGAAAATGTATAAAAAAAGAAAGGAAAAAAAAGAAAAAAAAAGTAGTGCACTACAAAGGGAATAATGGTGCCATTCAGTGTCCCAAATGGCACCATTATTCCCTTTGTAGTGCACTACTTTTGACCAGGGCGGATAGGGCTCATGTCAAAAGTAGTGGACGACATATGGAATCTCATCCAGATGAGTGGCTATTCAACACCACCACATGATAGAAGAGAGGAGATTTGATTTGGAAGTGATCTGCAGATCAGTCTCCCAGGGACTAGTCCCTGTCCACAGACAGACCCTCACACTAAGACACCACCGGAGGAACACACACGCATACAGGCACGCACACATACGCACACACACAGCCATACACACGCACAAACACACACGCACACACACAGCCATACACACATACGCACACACACATTCGCACACACACACACACACACACACACACACAGACACACCTGCTGAAACCTCAACACAGTTTACTCTCCTGTTCTCCCATGACCAGGATGTTTGCCAGTGAGACATATTGCGATGTCATCACTGTAGAATTAGTAGTACGTTTACCGTGACTGCAGTCTGGCCTTCCAATGATGTGTTCACATTACCCTGAGGCATTGGAGTTGTGTCTTGAATTGATATACACTACTCACATTGTTTACATTTCCTTTTTGCTGCTTTAACTCTCAGGAGGAGGTCTCTGTGCACCTGGATGCAACATCAACTATCATGAGGAGGTCTCTGTGGACCTGGCCGCAACATCAACTCTCAGGAGGAGGTCTCTGTGGACCTGGCTGCAGGAGGAGCTCTCTGTGCACCTGGCTGCAACATCAGTGTAAAACAAGATAGGCTCTGATTGTGATGAGGTATTTATACCAGTGATGCAGAAGCTGCAGGCATAGAGCAATACATCAAAGATAATCTAGCTAGTATTAACCATAACGCCATAGAGACAGCCTCTCAATACATCAAAGATAATCTAGCTAGTATTAACCGGCATGCCATAGAGACAGCCTCTCAATACATCAAAGATAATCTAGCTACTATTAACCGGTACGCCATAGACACAGCCTCTCAATACATCAAAGATAATCTAGCTAGTTGCTGAACCTGCATCCCCACAGAGAACCTCCTCTCATTACATCAAATATAAACTCAGCTAGTGCAACCGCCATCCACAGAGCCCATCCTCTCACACATCAAATAATACAACTAGCTAGTGCTAACATGAGTCTGGGGTGTCAACCGCATCCACACACGAGACAGTCTCTCAACACAACAAATATAAACTAGCTAGTGCTACCTGCATCCACAGAGACATTCTCTCAATACATCAAATATAACTAGCCTCAGTGCTAACCCTGCATCCCACAGAGACATCCTCTCAACACATCAAATATAAACACTACAGCTAGTGCTAACCCCACTGCACCCACAGAGACAACCTCCTCAACACACTCAAATATAACTAAGCTAGTGCTAACCTGCAATCCACAGAGACATCTCGTCTAACACTCACATATAAACTCGCTAGTGCTAATCCTGCACCCACAGAAGCATCCTCTCAAACACATAAATATAAACTGAGTCTAGCTGCTAACCTGCAATCCACAGAGACCATCCTCTCACACATCAAATATAATACTAGTAGTGTAACCGCACCCAAAGAACAGCCTCTCAAACACATCAAAATTAAACAGCTATGTAACCGCACCCATAGAACCAGCCTCTCAATACATCAAAATAAACTAGCTAGTTAACCGCACCATAGAGACAGCCTCTCAATACATCAAATAATTACTAGCTAGTTAACCGCACACCATAGACACAGCCTCTCAATACATCAAAATAATCTAGCTAGTATTAACCACCTGCACCCATCACGAGACATCCTCTCAATACATCAAAGATAAACTAGCTAGTCTACCTCGCACCCAAGAGACATCCTCGTCAACCATCAAATATACACTCAGCTAGTGCTAACCTGCATCCACAGAGACATCCTATTCAACACAATCAAATATAAACTAGCTAGTGCTAACGTCTGCACTCACAGGAGACATCCTCATCAACACATCAAGATATAAACTAGCTAGTGCTAACCTGCACCCACAGAAGACATCCTCTCAACACATCCAATATAAAACTAGCTATGCTAACCTCACCCACAGCGGACATCCTCTCAACACTCAAATCATACAACTAGCTAGTGCTAAAGCCTGCACCCACAGACCAGCCTCTCACTACATCCAAATATAAACTAGCTATTCTATACCTGCCCACAGAGGGACATCACTCTCAACACATCAAATCTATAAACTAGCTAGTGCTACCGGCAAGTCCACAGAGACAGCCCTCTCTTTGCATCTATGTGGAGTGTCATGTTAAGCCAAGCGATGGCAAAGCCGTGCCTGTGGTCATTGCCTTCCAATGTAAAATTTATATGATCTCTTCCAATTGAATTATTCAAGGAATTGCTCAAATGTATTTGGTGCAGGGCTGTCCCGGAGGATACGGTCTTATTCTGCCATGTGGGGACCACGCAAAATCAGCTCTGATGTAGTCCACTGCCAAGCAGGGGGAAACAGTTAAAGATTCCAGCGATCTAACTGAGCTACCCAGGGTGTGTGTGTTCGTGTGTGTGTGTGTGTGTGTGTGTGTGTGTGTGTGTGTATGTGTGTGTGTGTGTGTGTGTGTGTTGTGTGTGTGTGTGTGTGTGTGTGGTGTGGTGTGTTGTGGTGTGTGTGTTTGGTGTATTGCAGCAATCACCCATGAGTGTTAAACAGAAATCCAACAGTCAGAGATGTTTGATATCCAGGGACCCTCATCCAATGAAAGCACATGAAGCCCTGATCTAAGGTAGTAACACACTCTGATACACAGAGCAAGCATCATGACACCTGTCTGGACAGTACACCACTCTGATACACCAGAGAGAACAACCTGAGACCTGGTTCCTGGGTAGTAATTACATACGATCACAGCAGACGAAGCAATCATGAGACTTGTGTCTTGCTGTAGTACTAATGTCCCGATACACAGAGAAGCAACTTGGACCTGTCTGGTGTAGTAATTAAACCGGGGATCTGATACACAGAGAAGCAACATGAGACCTGTTCTGTGTAGTAAATTAGCTCTGATACACAGAGAAGCACACATGAGACCTGTCCTGGGTAGTAATTCTCTCTGATACACAGCAGAAGCAACATGAGACCTG
>NW_019943990.1:0-8956 GCF_002910315.2 Salvelinus sp. IW2-2015 | reverse complement strand
ACGCCATAGAGACAGCCTCTCAATACATCAAAGATAAACTAGCTAGTATTAACCGGCACGCCATAGAGACAGCCTCTCATTGCATCTACAGTATGTGACCTTCCATTAAAGCAGAGCAATGAGAAAACCATGGCTTGTGATCATCTCTTCCAATGTATTTTTAAGATCTCTTCTAAGTTGAGTTGTTCAGAATGTCCAATATCTTTGGTGCAGGGCTGTAGGAGGAATTCTTCTATTCTGCCATGTGGGAGCGTGAATCGGCCCTGTTGTATTTCACTGTAAGCAGGGGGGACAGTAAATGATTCCAGCAATGCCACTGTAACTCCCCAGGGGGGTGTGTGTGTGTGTGTGTGTGTGTGTGTGTGTGTGTGTGCGGATTGCAGCTGGCAAGCATACAGGCTAAATGTGCTCAGAATCCAATCACTCAGAGATGTTATGACATTAAGGGAACTCATCATGAAAACAACATGAGACCCATCTGTGTCAGTGGAGGCTAGTGGGAGGAGCTACAGGAGGACGGGCTCATTGTAATGGCTGGAATTTACATTTACATTTTACATTTAAGTCATTTAGCAGACGCTCTTATCCAGAGCGACTTACAAATTGGAGTTCATACATATTCATCCTGGTCCCCCCGTGGGAATTGAACCCACAACCCTGGCGTTGCAAGCGCCATGCTCTACCAACTGAGCCACACGGGAATGGAATACCTCTGATACACAGAGAAGCACAAAGAAGCCCCGTCTGATATCTATAGCTGCGGGAAGTAGGGCTGCTGAGGGTGTTGCAGCACCCCCTGGAAAATCGGAATACATATCATTTTTTGAATCATATTTTTTGGAGAAAAAAAAGGTTTTATAAAAGTAGGGCACTGGGCCTTTAATAGTCCTGTATAAGTCGACCCCCCCCCCCAAACTACTTCACACGGCTATGCTGATATGTACCCTCATCAATCAGGTACTGTATATCAAAACATGCATGTGCTTTCAGTACAGCTGCTCACTTACATGTTATCAGACGGCTCTCTAGATTCAGCAGTACCGAAACTGACCCATATAACACTGTACCCTCTGATTTACAGTATAATCAATAACACCAATTAGGATTCACATTGAATCAAATGTTAAAAAATGTAGATTCTTGGACACTAGACAAAAGCCTTATTTGTATGTGTATTTATTATGGATGCCCATTAGTTCCTGCCAGGGCAGCAGCTACTCTTCCTGGGGTCCAGCAACATTTAGGCAGTTATATACAATTAAAAATATTACATGACATTACATTTCATAACACTTTACCCAATACATTTAGTGTGTTCCCTCAGGCCACTACTCCACTATCACATATTTACAATACAACATCCATGTGTACGTGTGTGTAGAGTGCCTGTCTTATCATGTGTATGTGTGTCTGTGCCTGTGTGTGTGTCTCTTCACAGTACCCGCTGTTCCATAAGGTGTATGTAGTACTGTGCGCCTCCCATAGTCTGTTCTGTACTTGGGGATTGTGTAGAGATTACGTTAGTGTGGGGTATACATGGGTGTCCGAGCTGTGTGCCAGTAGTTTAAACAGACAGCTCAGTGCATTCAGCATGTCAACACTTCTTTAAAAAAACAAGTAGTGATGAAGTCAATCAAATCAAATCAAATGTATTTATATAGCCCTTCGTACATCAGCTGATATCTCAAAGTGCTGTACAGAAACCCAGCCTAAAACCCCAAACAGCAAGCAATGCAGGTGTAGAAGCAATCTCCTCCTCTTTGAGTCATGAGAGATTGACATGCGTATTATTAATGTTAGCTCTATGTGTACATTTAAGGGAAAGTCGTACTGCCCTGTTCTGGGCCAGTTGTCATTTTCCGAGGTCCCTCTTTGTGACACCTGACCACATGACTGAACAGTAGTCCAGGTGTGACAAAACTAGGGCCTGTACGACCTGCCTCGTTGATAGTGTTGTTAAGAAGGCAGAGCAGCCTTCTCTCCATCTTAGCTACTGTTGTATTAACATGTTTTGACCATGACAGTTTACATTCCAGGGTTACTCCAAGTAGTTTAGTCACCTCAACTTGCTCAATTTCCACATGATTTATTACAACATTTAGTTGAGGGTTAGGATTTAGTGAAGGATTTGTCCCAAATGCAATGCTTTTAGTTTAAGAAATACTTAAGACTAAATTATTCCTTGCCACCCATTCTGAAACTAACTACAGCTCTTTGTTAAGTGTTGCAGTGATTTCACTCGCTGTAGTAGCTGACATGTATAGTGTTGAGTCATCCGCATGCATAGACACACTGGCTTTACTCAAGGCCAGTGGCATGTCATTAGTAAAGATTGATAAAAGTAAGGGGCCTAGACAGCTGCCCTGATTCAACCTGGATTATGTTGGAGAGGCTTCCATTAAAAAACACCCTCTATGTTCTGTTAGACAAGTAAGTCTTTATCGACAATATAGCAGGGGGTGTCTAGCCATAACACGTACATTTCTCCATCAGCAGACTATGATCGATAATGTAAAAAGTCTAACAAAACAGCTGCCACAATCTTTTTGTGTAAGTGCCGTGCTTGTTGAATGTCCTTCCCTATAAGCATGCTGAAAGTCTGTTGTCAATTTGTTTACAGTAAAATAGCATTGTAACAGGCTGATTGGTCGGCTATTTGAGCCAGTAAAGGGAGCTTTACTATGCAGAATTACTTTTGCTTCCCTCCAGGCCTGAGGGCACACACTTTCTAGTAGGCTTAGATTGAAGATATGGCAAATAGGAGTGGCAATATCGTCCACTATTATCCTCAGTCATTTTCCATCCAAGTTGTCAGACCCCGGTGGCTTGTCATTAGACAAGATAGATAAATAGACAACAAAAGAATTCACTTCTTCCACACTGACTTCAGAGAATAAAAAATTACAATGCTTGTCTTTCATAATTTGATCAGATATACTTGGATGTGTAGTGTCAGTGTTTGTTGCTGGCATGTCATGCCTAAATTTGCTAATCTCGCCAATTAAAACATCATTAAAGTGATTGGCAATATCAGTGGGTTTTCTAATGGATGAGCCATCTGATTCAATAAATGATGGAGCAGAGTTTGCCTTTTTGCCCAAAATTTCATTTAAGGTGCTCCAAAGCTTTTTACTATCATTGTTTATGTCCTTTATCTGTGTTTCATAGTATTTCAGTTGAAAAGACACTGTAAAGACATGCTGGTTCACCTTGCTTACTTTTGGGGGGGAGGAGGGACTTTTGTTGCCCTTGAACTAGCTCGACCTATAAACCTAAACCATTATTCATCGTTTTTTTTGTGTGGGATTGGTACTGTATGATGACATCATCATATGTCATCATATATATCATTCTCTTCAAGGCACTAGAACATGAAAGCATCATCAGGATTCTATCTGTGATATCACCCACTTTTCCATACAAGATGTGTCACTGATGTAGTGATTATGTCATAAAGGACCAGGGCAGGCAATGCTCACAGGGTGTTGTGTATCTGTGGTAAGATTCATTCCACATTTGTTTCATCGCAGCTCTGTACAGTAGCAGGCAGCTTCATCAGGGAGCTCTTTCTTCTTGTGGTGACTATGATGAAGAAAGGCCGGAGGTTCAGCTGTGTCTGCTTTGAGGGGAAAAAGCAGAAAACCAATCCCAGACACGCCATATGAAAGATGGACAATCGACAAAGGACTCAGACATCTTGCTGGCTGTCACAAGTCTGTTTAAGTCAGATCTGGTCATCTGGGCTGAGAATACAGGATGTGTGGTCGTCTGGGCTGAGAATACAGGATGTGTGATCGTCTGGGCTGAGAATACAGGATGTGTGGTCGTCTGGNGTGTGATCGTCTGGGCTGAGAATACAGGATGTGTGATCGTCTGGGCTGAGAATACAGGATGTGTGGTCGTCTGGGCTGAGAATACAGGATGTGTGGTCTCCACTTTCTGGCTGTCTCACCCTCAGCAGACACAAGCAGCACAGGGACAGGGTGCTGGCTGATAGAGAGGACATCATCTCCCTATCAGAGGTCACACAGTGCTCGGACTCTTGGAACACCCTTGGAACACAGACACCTCTTAGGACAGACAGGCAGATAAACCAATAGAATTGATGGATGTCCCCTTATCCCCACAGAAGCGGGAGGTGAAGGTGGTGCAGGCCCCGCCCCGTGCCTGGTGTCCCTTCTCTCCAGCTATCTGAGTGGTAGTGGTGTACGCTCAATCAAATCAAATGTATTTATATAGCCCTTCTTACATCAGCTGATATTTCAAAGTGCTGTACAGAAAAATCCCAGTTGTCTCTGGCCCATGACGTTGCGTATGGAGCTGGTGGACATGGGAGGGGAGAGCGGGGACGAGACTCACGCAAGGTACAGGGCAGAGTTGAGCCTGTCTGAGTGCAACACACAGGTGGCCTTGGGGGTGTGGCTACAAGGGGTGACACACTGATAGATTATAACCATGGCTAATACTAGAAATGATCAGATCTGGGTTCAAATAGTATTTATTACATTTAATACTTCTTTAGTGGCGCTTGATTGAGTTTGCCTGAGCTTTCCCATCCTTATGACTGGGCTCTCTTTATATCATAAAGCCATGCTAGGACATGTAGCCCATTGGAGACTATATCTAACAGGTTAAATGTCTTAACAGGTCAAAAAGGGACGATTCTGAGTATGTGTTGTTTTCTCTGTTCCAGCTCCCTCTCAGGAGCCTTGACTGAGCCATGACTAGATCAAAGGGAGAGGACGAGCTCACTACTATAATGCTTGAAACAAAGAAAAGTATTTTAGCATATATTTTAGCATGTAGAGTTGTTGTTTATGAGGAAACATTATTTAATTTTTGTGTTGCAGCCAAGTGTAGCATATTTCCTTTTATTCACATAGCAGCTGGGTATATGAGATTGCCAAGACTTGAAATATCCCTATTCCCATCACAGAGTCTCCTGTTACACATTTGTCATTGAAGACCGAGTAAGCTTTAAAAATGTATCCGTGAGTAACAATCAATCATTTTGAAACACTGGGTGGTGTTTGAATTGTGATACTCCAAACATAATTCATGAACACTTTTCCTCACAATAACAGCACAATGAATACAACGTAATCTATTTTACTATTAGAAGGCAGAATATACAGTACATTAATTTATGTATTGCGTTTGCATATCGATTCATTTTGCCACGTGTCTCACTGACTCAAAAGGTCAGGTGCAAATTAGTAACTCAACCTCTTTCATCTCTATCATCTTCCTTCTCACTCTGTCATCCTCTGTCTGAGGTAATGTGACAACAGCACACACACACACACACACACACACACACACACACACACACACACACACACACACACACACACATCACCACACACACACACACACACACACACACACACACACACACACACACACACACACACACACACACACACACACACACACACACACACACACACACACACAACCACCAATTCACTGCCACTGATCGACAGGCTAGCTAGCCCATCATTCTTCAGTCAGCGCAGCCTGGGTCTCTGGCCTTGTCTCTGTTGGCAAAAGCAATTTGTGACGGTTGCACCTGGAGACAGGTCTGATTGTTCACTAAAAGCTGGAATTCCAGGACAGCGGAAGTGATTGTTCACTAACAGCTGGAATCCAGGAGAGAGGAATGATTGTTCACTAACAGCTGGAATCCAGGAGAGAGGAAGTGATTGTTCAAACAGCTGGAATCCAGGACAGCGGAAGTGATTGTTCACTAACAGCTTGAATCCAGGAGAGAGGAAGTGATTGTTCACTAACAGCTGGAATCCAGGAGAGAGGAAGTGATTGTTCACAAACAGCTGGAATCCAGGACAGCGGAAGTGATTGTTCACTAACAGCTGGAATCCAGGACAGCGAAGTGATTGTTCACTAACAGCTGGAATCAGGAGAGAGGAAGTGATTGTTCACTAACAGCTGGAATCCAGAGAGAGGAAGTGATTGTCACTAACAGCTGGAATCCAGGAGAGAGGAAGTGATTGTTCACTAACAGCTGGAATACAGGAAGAGAGAAGTGATTGTTCACTAAAAGCTGGAATCCAGGAGAGAGGAAGTGATTGTTCACTAACAGCTGGAATCCAGGAGAGAGGAAGTGATTGTTCACAAACAGCTGGAATCCAGGAGAGGGAAGTGATTGTCACTAACAGTGGATTCAGGAGAGAGGAAAGTGATTGTTCACTAACAGCTGGAATCCAGGAGAGAGGAAGTGGATTGTCACTAAAACAGCTGGAATCCAGGAGAGAGGAAGTGATTGTTCACTAACAGTGGAATCCAGGGAGAGGAAGAGTGATTGTTCACTAACAGCTGGAATCCAGGAGAGAGGAAGATGATTGTTCAACTAACAGCTGGAATCCAGAGAGGAGAGAGAAGTGATTGTTCACTAACAGCTGGAATTCCAGGAGAGAGGAAGTGATTGTTCACTCAACAGCTGGAATCTCAGAGACGAAGTGATTTTTCACACTAACGGTGGAATCCAGGAGAGAGGAAGTGATTGTCACTAAAGAAGCTGGAAAATCCAGGAAGAGGAGGATGCATCTGTTCACACTAACAAGATGGCGACATCCAGGAGAGAGGACAGTGATTGTTCACAAACAGACTGGAATCCAGGAGAGCGGGAAGTGTTGTTATGTGCCAATCAAACATGGGAGAGGAATTCCAGTTCAGCACGGAGAGAGAAGAAGGTATTTCTATGCTAACCTAGAGTTAGGAATGTACAGGTAAATATCCGACTAATATGTTACGCCAGTAGATTGTAAACACGGTGGAGTATATCAAGTTGCTCCCTTTAGTAGTAGGAGATGGTAATCTACAACTTAACCGTACCATGATGTAACTAGAATCTCTACCTAATTCTACTGTATCGGTGGTACAATATATTCTAACCTGTTAGAGAACATGGAGATGGTAAACTACTATCTAACTACCCTGGTCTACTTGCAGTAAAGGATTGGTACAGTAATTAATAACCTTATACTAAAGATGGCTAATACGACACTCTTGCGGAATGCATATCTACTGACAACCTACCACTCAGTAGAGATGGTTAATACCTACTAACGCTAACCATGATCTACTGCAGTAGGAAGATGTACCAGTATAATCTACTAACCTACCATCTACAAGTAGTAAGGAGAATGGATACAGTTAATACTAACCCTGTCTACTGAGTGGAAGATGGTAGTATATTCTAACTGCTAAGCGTAAGTCAGATATCTACTACTTCCTATTCTACTGCAGTAGGATAGGTAACAGTATAATCTCATAACCGTCTAACTGCTAGTAAGAAGGATGGTACAGTTACTAGCTAACCCTATCATGCGTTAAGATGTACATATATCGTACTAACCTTATCTACGCAGTGGAGATATGAGTAACTTACATAACCCTATGCTACTGCAGTAAGGCATGGTTACTATATCTACTTAACCTCTCAGTGGAAGCACATGGATAACCTATCTACTGCAGTAATAGGGAGATGTTACCACAGTAATATCTCTAACCCCTCTACTGTCAGTAGGAATGAGTACAGTATACTCTACATAACCCTACTCTTCTACTGCAGTCGGAGATGTGTAACAGATATGCTGCTATAACCTATCAGCGCAGTAAGAACTGTACAGTATTCTACTTAACCAACCACTGCAGTACTGACAGTATGATTGACTGTCTACCTAGGTATACAGTATATCTAGCTAACCCATGCTACTCAGTAAGACTGCGTTCAAACCTTTTACTGCATGGAGATAGACAGTATACTACTTAACCCATAATCTACTGCAGAACTAATGAATACATATATTACTTAACCCTATCTACCTCGCAGTAAGGACAAGATGGAATACAAGTATATGGCATAATAACCCCTAATTATAAGCAAGTAGGACATTATACAGAAAATATCTACTAACCCACTCATACTGCAGTAGGAGATGGTACAGTATAGGAATAATAACCAAACTATACTATGCAGATAGGAGAAATTATACAGGTATATCTACTAACCCCTGTCATACTGCAGTAGGAGAGTGAACAGATATCAATCTACTAAACCCAAACCCGATCTACAATGACAGTACGAGAGATGTACAGTACTCTACTACCCTATCTACTGACAGTAGGATTGGTTACAGATTATGGAATTAACCCTATCTACCCTGCAAGTACTAGATGATTACAGTAATATGATGAACCTAGTTTACTACTGCAGTAGGAAATGATACAGTATAATCTAACTAACCCTGGTATTCTACTTGCCAGTAGGAGTGATACAGTTATTACTAAACCCTGTCTACTGCAAGTAAGGAGATGGATAACAGAATACTATAGAATTACCCTATCTAAATGCAGAACTGAGATGATACAAGTAATATCTTACTAACAACCCTGTCTACTGCAGTAAGGAGAAGATCAGAATATACATCTACTAACCCTGTCATACTGCATGGAAGATCGGTACAGTATAGCTACTAACCCTTTTTAAGCTAGCAGAAACGACCATTTTAATCGGTACAAGTAAAATCTACTAACCCTACTCGACTTTCAGCATTAACTTAACAGCTGGATATCCCAGGAGGGAGGGGAGTGAATTGTTCTACTAAAAAGCTGGAATCCAGGAAAGAGAGTAATTGTTTAATGCCAATCAAAAACAGTTGCTCGCAGTACGGAGATTGGTATATCTACTAACCCTAAACCCTGTCTACTGGACAGTGGAAGATGTACGTATATATCTACTAACCCCATCTACTGCAGTTGAATTATGGTACCAGATATCTACTAACCACCAATCTACTGCAGTTTAGGATATGGTACGTAGTAAAATAAATCTAGCTATACCCTGTCTACTGTAGTAAAGCCGAAGAGGATACCCGCTATAATAAATAAAATAACACTAACCCTGTCTACTGCAGTAGGGAGATGGTACCAG
>NW_019943989.1:50133-92172 GCF_002910315.2 Salvelinus sp. IW2-2015 | reverse complement strand
GGGTTGGAAGAATGTTAGAGTACAGTTCCTTCACGCACAAGTCCCAATCAGAGCCTCATTCAAAAATTACAGTCATCAAGATTTACAGCATCAAACGTCATTCAAGTACACGCCATGCACGTACAGGTCATTCACATACAGTCATGTCAAGTACAGTCATTCAGGGGAGATACAGTCATTCATGAGTCAGTCATTCAAAGGACAGGCATCAGAGTACAGTCATGTCAGAGTACAGTCTTCAGAGAGATTACAGTCATCGAGATT
The DNA here is from genome assembly GCF_002910315.2 of Salvelinus sp. IW2-2015. NCBI lineage: Eukaryota > Metazoa > Chordata > Actinopteri > Salmoniformes > Salmonidae > Salvelinus > Salvelinus sp. IW2-2015. The sequence continues at coordinate 91,908 of NW_019943989.1, read as the reverse complement.
ACAGTCCAGCAGAGATTCCAGTCATCCCGAGATACAGGGTACTTCAAGTATCAGTCATCAGAGTACAGTCATCAGAGTCAGTCTCAGAGATTCACAGCTATTCAGAACAGTCATTCAAGATTACCATCATCAGAGAGTACGTCTTCAGAGATTACATCACTTCGAGACGGGCACAGGAAGATATCATTCAGGAGATTAGTCCGTCAGAGATGACAGCATTTCAAAACAGCCACAGAAAGTCTCATTCGAGAGATTCAGTCATGCAATACAGTCCATCGAATTGCATCATTCAATAAGTCTTCCGAGAACCATCGAGTAACAGTCATTCAATTTACATCATTCAGAATAATCATCAAGTACAGGTCATTCAGATACAGTCACTCAAATACATCACAGAGAGTAAAGAGTCCATTCGAGAATACATCATCAGTAATGTCAATCAAGAGATAGCATCAGAGTACAGCACGAATCACATGCCAGAGATCACAGTCATTCAAGAATACACGTCTTCGAATACTGCATCTCAGAGAGATATTCAGCAGATACAGAGTCATTCAGAAGCATCAGCAAAGATTACACGTCTTCAGATATACAGCATCAGAGTACAAATCATGCAGAGTACAAGCATCAGAGATTACATCATTCAGAGTACAGTGTCCACAGAAGATACGTCACCAAGAATCCATTTCAGAGTAACAGTCCATTCAGAGACAGTCATCAGAGATACAGTCATTCTTAGATTACAAGTCATTCGAGAGATTTCTACAGCATTCAGAGTAAGTCTTCAGAGACATGTAATCATAGATTACCAGTCATGTCAAAGAGTACATCATGTCAGAGATTAATCAGCATTCAGAGACTTAGTCAGTTCAGAATTTACAGCATTCATACGGTACAGTCATCAGAGACAGTCATCAGAGACAGGTCATTCAGAGACTACTGAGCATTCAGGAATTACACGGGCATCCACAGATTACAGTCATCCTGAGATTCCATGTCATGCGTCAGAGTACGTCATTCAGAGTACATCATTCAGAGTACATGCATCAGAAATACTCAGTCATTCAGAGTACAGTCATTCAGATTACTGTCCATTCAAGATTACAGTCATCAGAGATTACAGTCATTCAGAGATGACAGTTATCAGAGATACAGTCTTCAAGAGTACAGTCATTCAAGAAGTAACATGTCATCTCAGAGAGCTACAGTCATGTCAGAGTAAACAGTCATCAGAGATACATGGTCATTCAGAGAGACAGTCATTCAGAAGTAGACGTCAGTTCAGAGACGTCCAGCCTCATGTCAGAGAGTAACATCAATGCAGAGATTACAGTCAGCATTCAGCCAGATTAGAGCATCAGAGTACAGGTCATTCATATACAGTGCATTCCAGATAGCAGATCATCCAGAAATGTACAGTCATTCATAAATTACATGTCGTTCAGATACACGCAGTCAGGATACACGTCACAGATACATCATTTCAAGAGCTACAGTCATTCAGATGTACAGTCATTCAGACACAGTCAATGAGGGCAAGATTAAGTTCCATTCCGAGATTACAAGTCATGCCAGAGTTGAACAGTCAATCAATTTAAAGCTCCATCAATTGACTCAGCATCTGCAGAGATTTACAGTCATCCAGAAGTACAGTCATTCAGGAGTACCAGTCATGCAAAGATTACAGTCATTCAGATTCAGTGCATGGCAGAAATTACAAGTCATGTCAGGCAAATTTAACAGTCATTTGCAAAAATGTCATTCAAGCGTACAGTCATCAGTAGAAACGAGTCAGGAGTCAATACAGTCTTAGGTCAGAAGATTAAACTAGTCATCAGATCAGATCATATCAGATCTGAACAGTCCAAGTATCAGACAGCATAACAGTCTGCAGATATACATCACTTCAGGAAGTACCGATCAAGTGCTCGAATGCCAGGAACTTACAGCATGTCATTGCGCAGCGTCAGGATTACAGTCAATCGCAGAGTACAGAGTCATTCAGAGTAACAGGTCATCTCAGATTCGACAGCTCTCAGATACATCATGTCATAGTAGCAGTCGCTCGGAGATACAGCATTCTGAAGTTACAAGTCATGTCAGTAGATCTACAGTCATGTCAGAGGATACCTATGTCATTCAGATATCAGGGTCTTCAGCAGTACAGCCATTCAGAGAGTACATTCCATATCAGAGTACACGCATTCAGATACAGTCCCATTGTCAGAGCGTAACAGTCCATTGCAGAGTAGCATGGTCATTCAGAGTACAGTGCAATCTTCAGAGTGCAGTTTCTTGATTATCAGGAGTATAGTCATTCAGAGTTTACAGGTCCATGTCTGAGTACAGTCAATCAGGAGAGTACAGCATTCAGAGTACAGTACTTCAGAGCTAATAGTCTCATTTCAGAGTACAGTCATTCAGAGAGTACAGTCATCAGATCTTACAGTCATGAATCAGGAGTACAGTCCTATCTAGATTACAACTCATTCAGCAGTACAGTCATTCAGAGTGACACGTCATTCAGGAAGATTTTCACAGTCATCTGAAGATTACTAGTCATCTCAGAGATTACAGTCTAAATTCCAGAAGTACATCAGTTCATTTCCAGAGTAGCAGCATTGCAGAGAAGCTACATTCTTCAGATGTACAGGTGCATCTATTGAGACAAGTCATTCAGAAGACGGGTAGCAGTCATTCAGAGGTACAGTCATCTTCAGAGTACAGTGCCAGTTCAGAGGTGCCAGGTCATCTCAGAGTATGAGTCATTCAGGAGAGCAGTTCATCTCAGGAGTACCAGTCATTATCTCAGGAGAGTATCAGTCCATTCAGCAGTACCAGTGCCATTCAGAGTAAGTGCATTCAGAGTAGCAGTCATTTCAGAGTACAAGTCATTCAGCAGAGGTACAGTCATTTCGAGAGGAGTGACAGTCCATTCAGCAGTACAGTCATTCAGAGTACAGTCATTTGCATAGCTGACAGCGTCATTTCAGACGTACAGTCATTCAGATTACAAGTCATTTCAGAGTACAGTCATCTCAGAGACAGTCATTCAGGGAGTACAGTCTCATTTCCAGAGGTAGCAGATCTTTACCCTTCTTTCCCAAAGTGGTGCACTTGGGAGCTTTAAAACGGCTGACAGGGCAAGTCTTCCCCAAAAAATCACTTTGTTTTTTATGGGAGTGGTTTCGTTCGGGGCCTTATGTCCGGTCATGTGTTCCTGGCATCACGTCTGTTTTTTGTACGTCGTTCCTGGGCTGCGGTCTGTTGTTCGTACGTCTTTGGCGTCTGATCCCATGCCGCTGTTTTTGGGCATCAGCGGTCTGTTTTGTACGTCTCTCGGCCTGGGAGTCTGTTCTGATCTCCCTCCTGTCGTTCTGGGGCGTCTGCTTGTGCGTCGCTTTTGAATCAGCGTGTTTTGTGTTGGTTGCTGGTTGTCCGTTTTTTTTTGGTTTTGCGCGGCTTTTGTGGCTTTGGTGCTCTTTTTTGGGCGTCGTGCTCTCGTGTTTGCGGCGTGTTCTGTGTGTTGGCGGGTGTCCTTTTGTCCGGGGCTGGGCTGGCCTTGTTTTGGTGTCGGGTTGGGTCGTTGGTCGGCTTGTTGTCCTGGCATATCCTGCTGGTCGGGTCGCGGATTTGGCTGGCCCTTGTTCTGTTGCCGCTTGTGTCCGTCAGTTTGGCTGTGCGATGGATTCTGGTCGATCCTGCCGTCGACCAGTTGGTATGGCTGTCTGTCGATTCGGTGGCCCTCTTGAGTTTGGTTGGTGGTTGCTTGGGTTCTTGTGGTGGTCTGGATTCGCGTCGTGCTGGATTCGCTGCTTACCCCCTGACTCCTGGCTCACCACAATGCGGTCGGCCATCCCCCTAATATGGATTCCACCCATGCGTCTGGCGTCTCTGTTGGATCCTGGCGCTCTGAATCTCCTGCGTCCTGCTTCACCCAACTGAGTCTGGACATTCCCTGCTCTGGCTCCCAACTGACGTTCGGATTCACCCACATGACATCGACCACCACTGCAGTTCTGAATTCCACAAACATGAGTCTGGCTCATCATGAGTCGTAGGAGAAGTCTCACTGCGTCTGCTTCAACCATGAGTCCTGGATTACTCAATGAGTCTGATTACCTCTGACGTTGGGCTCCTATGTAGGATTCCTGCCCACTGCATCTGGCTCCCACTGAAGTCTGGAATCCTCCACTGATCGGCTCCTCCGCTAAGCGGATTCCCCTGCGTCTGGTCCCCTAGTCTGTTCCGTACGGATAAGAATGTCTGGCTTCCGCCTCGTCTGACATCACCCTGCAGCTGACTACAATGCTCTTGGTGCGCGCATGAGGTGGATCCCCTGACAGTTTGCTCCAACCCTGCGTCTGGCTTCCACATGCGTCTGGATCCCAAGGCTAACCTGCGTCTGGCTCCCGGCGTCTGTTTCTCTTACATTCTCGATGCGATCTGCCAGTCTTTGCTGTAACGCATCTGATCGGTGGGACAGCGTACTCTGATTTCTCAACTGCTATAGGCATCATAACGCGTTTTGAACCCTCCCCAGCCTTCTCGGGGCCAGTTAAGCATTTGTGTGCAAACGGACTATAATTCAGGCTGAGTCGTTCATGGCAAAGCTTTGGGGCGTGGCACGCAGACTTGCTGCCCTGTAGTTTCCAGCCATGACTGGTCCTAGACAGGAAATGGGCTGGCTGAATGGCTAAGTCTTTAGCCAGCTGGGCACCAACATAGTGTTTTGACGCAAAATTATAATGAATTTTCACCTCATATTTAACCAGTAGCTAGTTAGAAAAGTTCTCATTTGCACTGCGCTGAGCCAAGATAAAGAAAAGCAGTGTGACACAAACAACAACAAGAGTTACATCAATGGAGTAAACAACAGACAGTCAATAACAAGTAGAAAACAAAAAAAGTCTATTATCAGTGTGTGCAAATGCATTAAGGAGGTAGGCAATAAATAGGCCATAGTGCAAAGTACAATTAGCAGATACCACTGAAGTGATAGATGAGCAGATGATAGTTGTGTATGTAGGGATCTGGTGTGCACAAAGTAGCAGTTAAGTAAATAAAAGAAATGGGATGAGGCAGGTAAGATTGGGTGGGCCATTTACAGATGGACATGTAAGCTCAGATATAAGAGACTGATGTTTAAAGTTATGAGGGGAAATGGTAAGTCTGCCAGCTCAGCGATTTGTGCCAATTCGTTCCAGTCAAAAGAACGGAAGAAGGCGGCCAAGGAGTTGTTGGCATTGGCATGAACAGTGAGATAACGCTGGAGCGCGTGCTACGGTGGGTGTTGTTATGTCTGAACCAGTGAGCCTGAGATAAGGCGAATACTACGCATAACGTGTAGATGACCTGGAACGCTAGCAGTGGGTCGGACGAGCCAAATGTAGCGAGGGCCAAAGCCCGACTAATGAGCATACAAAAGGGTCCACGTGGGTGGGTGGTATAGAAGGTGCTTTAGGTAACAAAAACCGGAACTGGTCTATGATAAACCATTAGTTAGTAGAGTACGCATTAGAAACCGCTACTTTTTGTCAGATAATCGCCGGAAAGTTCATGAGGACGGTAGGCATAAGGTTTTAGTTTTACGTAGGGTGAAGTTTTGGCGGCCGTGAGTGAAGATAGGCTTTGTTGCGAAATAGAAAGCCGATTATAGATTTGATTTTGGATTGGAGATGTTGATATGAGTCTGGAAGGAGAGTTTACAGTCTAGCCAGACACCTAGGTATTTGTAGTTGTCCACGTATTTCTAGGTTAGAACCGTCCGAGAGTAGTGATGCTAGGATGGCGGTGTGTGGGCAGCGAATGGTTGAAAAACATGCATTTGGTTTTTGCTAGCGTTCATGCTAATAATGGAGCTTCTAGGGAAAGCAACTGGGCCAGTGTATTTGAAATGCCTGGGACGATTTCTGGTCCAGCATCCCTTCATCGCCACAGAGCAGTAGCTACGTTCGTCCGGCGCTGTTGCTTCCGACCAGAGTGGTACAAATCAGGTGGGTTGGGGGTCTTCGTTCTGCCCCTGAACAAAGGCAGTTAACCCACGTTCCTAGGCCGTTATTGAAAAATAGAATTTGTTTCATAACTGACTTGCCTAGTAAATAAATAAAACATTTTAAAAAACAGTGGTATATAATCAGGTGGTTTGAGCAGAGTTACTTTCAGACATCCTCATCTGTGACTGCTGCCTGAGAGATATCTGAAGGGAGGAGAGGGGCCAACACTGCACCTGGCTGGTTGTTACCATGGGACTTCATATCCATCTCTCTGTGTGTGTGTGTGTAGTGTGTGTGTGTGTGTGTGTGGTGTGTGTGTTGATGTTGGTGTGTGTGTTGTGTGTGTGTGTGGTGTGGTGTGTATAGATAGATAGATAGATAGATAGAGATAGATGGGTGTGTGTGTGTGTGAATGAATAGTAGGAAAGTAGGCTAGTATGTTACATTGATTCCCATGCACAGAAAACGTCCAACACACAATCTTACCATATCATACACATTAAGGATAACAGGTTCATTGGCCATGGTTTAATGCTGAGATGGGAAGGCAGCGTCCTCCCGCTCCAGTTATAGTAGCACCTTCAGCCCCCCGACGCCCCAGAGGTGCATATAGGACGCGCTTCCCGGATGTGCGCTTCCCGGATGGGCTACTCACACTGCGCCGTATTGGATGGAGCACCGGGATAGAAGGATGGATCGAATYTCTGTCATGCCTCAGCCAAAACAAAAAAATCGGTCCAAGAATTGTACCCGTTCCAAAGCCAAGGGTATCTCGATTGTAGATGTTGAAAAAATTACTATATCAAATATCAAGGCAGCGAAACGTGAACGGCGAATGTTTCGCTTTTTGTCTGTAAAGACCACAGGCACGCACATAACGGTACTAGATCCCGACCGGAGATAGCTTGCTACAGTAGCTAGCTCGAGCTAGACAGTTACAGAACTGTTGAACACGGRCCATTTCTATTCCCAAAGCAAGAAAAATAGGTCCTCTGGAAACCAAATGATGGTTACCGTTAGTTTCACTTTGCTTGCCTCCGTTGTCACATTAATAGCGACGAATTGCGTGTATATTGAGATGCTAAAACAACACCGCTGGGAGGATGAATATGCGAGTGTTCGAATCCGGAAATGTCAGCCAGGTCGAGAGCCGCCTAATTTCACTTTTCTCTCAAATGCGGCCACGGAAGGCTGTAAGGCAAAAATAGATAGTCTATAAAAAGCTAGCTGGCTATAGATTCACGTATTGTTTTACGGTTGACTTTTGGCTTGTCAGCTGTGTGGTGAAAGCTAGCAAACAGCGTAGACCGTATCAGTGGTGCATGATGTGGCCCTCATCACACAGACAAATCGAGAGAGTCGTGTCGTTTTGCCGTAGGTAGTCAGCTACCGTCCTCTGTCTCTGTCCGTTCGATGAGATWTCCTCCCCACCCAATCGTATCTCTCACCGCAACAAAAAAAAAACGGTGTCCTCCGGTCTCGTGAAAACTGCTCAAAAGAAAGTGAATGACATCATCCGAACCGTGTGGTGCGTGCCTCACAGCTGGCGGAACGTCCTGTGGACGAGCCGGGTTCTCTGTGAATGGGAATGGGTGGATTCGATTATGTTGAGCGGTGGGAAACCGGTCTATGGCCCGTGACGTGAACGGGCAAAAGTGGTGAGGGTAGAGCACCCTTCTCAAATAGAACAATAATTTGTTGTAATTTTATTTAACCTTTATTTTACTAGGAAAGTCAGATAAGAACAAATTCTTATTTACAATGACGGTCAAGCCCGGCCAAATCCGGACGACGCTGYGKCAATTATGCGCCCGCACTATGGGACTCCCAATCACGGCTGGATGTGATACAGCCTGGATTCGAACCAGGGACTGTAGTGACGCCTCTTGCACCGAGATGCAGTGCCTTTAGAGCGCTGCGCCACTCGGGGGCGGAGTAATCTGCACTGCTTGGTGATGTTGTCAACAAGGCAGCATGGTGCATCGTCCAGAAACATACATCTCTTTTCAATAAAATAATATGTTAGAATGTTTTAACWAGTTTTCATTGGGAAGGCAAATAAAGCGTTTTTATCAGAAGCAACCACTTTTGCATGTGAAAATACAAGATCCTACTCATTACTACTCATTACCTCACTTTTGTTTTGAGACATCTTCGCCCCAGGCTTTGAAAGGGACCAAATTGCCATGTTGAATACAACTGGGACCTCGGAAATCTCTTTGAAGTACTACTGAAGTCGTTTTTTGGGGTATCTGTACTTTACTTTACTATTTATATACATTTATGTCTGAGTGTTGGAGTGTGTCCCTGGCTTTCCGTAAATAAAATAAAAACACGAAAATGTTGCCACCTGGTTTGCTTAATATAAGGAACTTGAAATTATTTATTATTTTACTTTTCATACTTAAGTATATTTAAAACCAAATACTTTTAGACTTTTACTCAAGTAGTATCTTACTGGGTGACTTTTACTTTWACTTGAGTCATTTTCTATTAAGGTATCTTTACTTTTACTGAAGTATAACAATTGTGTACTTTTTCCACCACTGAAAAAAAAAACAAGCTCCAACTGGTAAAAATCGATTTGAACATTCAACCAACTCCAGAACTCTGTCTCTTTCCAGAGGTCAGACTTTCCGAACTGAAAATCACTGACGTCATGATTTGACCTCGTATTTTTCCCGAGTTGCCAGTTGTTTTTGAACACAGTATGACTCAACGCCCGGGAGGCAACCCGGTTCCCAAAACGAATACAATTCATTTTCACCCGGTGCAAAACACYCCTACACGGGCGCCCGAGACAGATTTATCGAACCCCCCCCTCAATGAGTGAGGAGGAAAGAAATGTTGATTACATCATCGTGCTAGTGCTACTGGCTGCCTCAGGTCCAAGCATCCTCCCCTCCCACCCCCCAATCCCTCCACCACCAATTGACAATGGACTGCATTACATGAGAGAGGATAGGGGGCGGGTTGTTGTAGATGTCAACAGAGCGTTTACCGAGAGATCTACTATGCTTTTATTTGTAACTTTTCACTTTTTTAAATCATCGWCATGAATTATCATAACCCTCATTAACATCATCTCGGCATTTAACAGAGCAAGTAATTTGGGGAATTTCCACTAGGAGTCTTTATGGAGGACCCATGTATTAGGCTACATCATAACACAAATAAATACTTGCTGCTTGGAAGATATAAGGAGACGAGGATGAACAAATATTTGCAAGAATTTAAAAAAAAGGGGCACATGCTGACCATAAAGGTTGATTTCTTTAGGATTGTTTTATCCATTGTGAAAACAAACTGCTTTATTTTAAGGCTAAAAGTTATACAGTCCATAACATTGAAAATCTGCACGCATATTATTGCCAAGCAACAACGTCGGACAAAACGTACATGAGTTGTGAACTTCAATGTGCTGCATACAGTTATGTCTCATACAGATAAGTAACAATAAAAGGGACAAATATAACTTATTTCAAGGCCTCATTGTGATTATTTCATACGCACGTCACGCATATGAAAGGCAGATAGCCTAGTGGTTAGAGTGTTGGTCTTGTAACCGAAAGGTTGCAAGATCAAATCCCAGACCTGACAAGGTAAAAATATAAATAACTGTCACTCTGCCCCTGAACAAGGGAATTAACCCACTAGGTCATCATTAAAAATAAGAAATTGTTCTTAACTGACTTGCCTCTTTAAATAAAGGTAAAATTGAAACAAATGCATATTTTACATTGTAATTATTTATCAGCCGCTCTAATCTAGAGTGTCTTCATCTTCTACCCTCAAGCCTCATCTGACTGCTGAACAATTAATCAAACAGCCACCCGGAATATTTGCATTTCCCCCCCTCCCCTTTTTTGTACACTGCTGCTTCTTGCTGTTAATTTTCTATGTATAGTCACGTCAGATAAGGCTTGAGGGTAGAATATGAATGAACTGTAAAGGCACTCTAGATCAGAGCGGCTGATAAATAATTACAATGTAAAAATATGCATGTTTAAATTTGACCTTTATTTAACAGTGTACAAAAAGGGGGGGGGGAGACAAATATTCCGGGTTAATTAATCAAACGGTCACCCGGAATATTTGCATTATTTGCGAGGAAGAGCAGTTCCATCTTGTCCAGGTTGAGCGCCGACATCCAAGCTGAGATATCTGCCAGGCACGCAGAGATGCATTTCGCCACTGTTGTGGAAAAAAATTGATTCAAATACTTCTCAGATACCAGAGCTTGTGAAATCAATTTGACTTTATCACAGAGAGCAACAAAGCCGAGTTAGTTCATGAAACTGAATCTTTATTCTTAGTGCTTGGTTTTGATACAGTCTTACACTTACATAACGTCAACACCCAATTTTACAAATCTTGTTGTCTTACTTAGTTTCCATTCTCTAATTGGCTCAGAGATTGGGGCATAGATTCTATTGGTGGCCATGACATGCATACATACCCCTTAGCTAATGTTCCTGTCCAAAGGTCTAGATTGTCTATGTATGCTTAACTTATGCATGTGCGTGTCCAGTAACCTTCACAAGATCAGATATGGCCCAGACCAGTCACGTCTTGTTAGTTTACCTTGTCTCGRCTCATCTACACAGATTCTGCTTACGTTCTGTTTTTTACATGTCCAATGGTCAATACGATGTTGGTCTAGCTTTGTACATTCACATGGGCTTTCAGCCTTCATTCTGCTTACACATGTCTAATATTTAAACTTATATTGATTATTCTTTCTACTTCAAAGATAACAGTAATAGGTTACTGAGAATCATCAGATGACTGGAAAATCTCCAACACCACCTGGGTTTCAGAATGGGGGGGAGGGAGAAAAGTAGTTGCGTGTCATCCACATAGCAATGTTAGGAGAGACCATGTGAGGATATGACGGAGCCTAGTGACTTGTTGTATATAGAGAAGAGGACCTAGAACCGAGCCCTGGGGGGACACCAGTAGTGAGAGTACGTGGTGTCTGCACAGATCCTCTCCACGTCACCTGGTAGGAGCGGTCCGCCAGGTAGGATGTGACCCAGGAGTGTGCAGAACCTGATACGCCCTGCCCTGAGAGGGAGGAGAGGAGGATTTGATGGTTCACGGTGTTGAAGGCAGCGGATAGATCTAGAACAGAGGATAGACCCAGGAGGATGAGAACAGAGGAGAGAGTCTGACTGGTTAGGGTCAAGAAGATCGTTCTGAGAGAGATAACGAGAAAGTTGATCAGAGAGAGCACGCTCAAGTGTTTTGGAAAGAAAAGAAAGGGATACCGGTCTGTAGTTTTTGACGTCAGTGGGGTCGAGTGTTGGTGTCTTGAGGAGGGGAGCAACTCGGGTCATTTTGAAGTCAGAAGGGACCCAGTTTGTGCTCAGGGATGAGTTGACGAGGGACGTGAGGAATGGGTGAAGGACTCGAGAGATGGTGTGGAGAAGGGAGGAGGGGATGGGGGTCGAGTGGGCAGGTTGTCGGGCAGCCAGACCTCACTAGTCGCAGGATGCCATCTGGAGAGAGAGAGGGGAGAAAGAGGTCAAGGCGTAGGGTAGTTCTGTGTGAGCGAGACCAGTGGACACAATAGGATGAGTGAATAAGTAGCGGATGTCGTCAACCTTTTCCCCAAAGTGGTTGACAAAGTCGTCCGCGGAGGGATGAGGGAGGGGGTTGAGGAAAAATTAGTTTCCTAATGTTGTGGAAAAACCGATCCAAAAGATCAAGGCAGAGACTATTTAATTATGTAACAGAAATATCTTTAATCAAGCTACTGCAGGGGAGATCTAACTCAGATTTCAAATAATAAATGGTTACATGTCCCTTATATAGTGGGAGGTGATAAAATATTGTTTACACAACAGTTTTGTCAATACAAGCAACCATTCCCGGAAACACAATGGCCTTGTGTTAGGGTGTAGAAAGACATAACATTACAGAACAAATCCCTGCCACCACACTATGGTTAGAGGCAGAAGCTCAACATTTAGAGTGGTAGAAAGTGGCTTTAGCAGCAGATACAGAGGAAGAGAAGGTAGAGAAGGAGGAGTGAAAGGATGATAGGTCCTCCGGAAGTTGAGTTTTCATTTTCTCTCAGCTGTCTGCAGCCCTGTTCTGTAAACATGCAATGAGTCACTCAGCAGGAGGGGAGGGCCGGGAGGAAAGGGAACCGTGCGAGTCATAGGATGCGGAAAGGGAGGAGAGTAGGGTCGAAGAGGCAGAATCAGGAGGGAGAAGGATTTAACAGACGGCAAACATGATAGGATAGAAGAGAGAGTAGTGGGAGAGAGCGAGAACAAAGACTGCGACGACACATGACCATCTGGGTAGATGCTGAGTGGTTAGGGTTGGAGGAGAGGGAGACCTGGAGGGGGTAGGGACTGAGTGGTTAGGGTTGGAGGAGAGGGAAACAGAAAAGGAAACAAAATAGTTCTGAGACCTGGAGGGGGGGGTTGCAGAGAAATCAGTAGGCGAGCAGCCTCATGTAAAGAAGAGGTCAAGCGTATTGCCTGTCTTGTGAGAGGGAGATGATTAAAAAAGGCTGAGGTCAAAAGAGGCAAGGAGGGGAAAGAGAGAGTTGGAAAGAAATTAATCATAGGCAGACGTCGGGGGGGTTGAAGTCGCCAAGAACGACGAATGATGAGCCATCATGAAAGAACAGTCAGATGAAGACAGAGCAGCTGGAGTAGCAGTGTTCTATGGGGTGACATGTCTCCGTCAGGGCCAAAAAGTCAAAGGACTGAAAGTCAACATCGGCTGAGATGAACTCAGCGTTCTTGACCACAGATCGGCAGTTCAAAGCGCTGCCAGAGACCCAGGTTGTGCGCGCAGGGTACACTAAATTAGAAGGGTTGCAGCCAAGGGGTGGGGAGCGTCTGTAAAGCCTACAGGGAGAGGTGTGAACAGGTATAGAAAAACACACAGTTTACAAAGCTACAAAAGAGCAAAACAAGATCTGTAAATAACTAGGTAAGATACTCAAGTGAGAGAGTGGAGACTTCCTCTCTTTCCTTCTCGACCACAATTCCGCAGAACAGTCTGTTTCGGCGTCGGTCTTAGTTTTGCAACAAAACTGACACGACCGTCGCTTACAGCTGAACCCTGCGAAACCAGGGGAGACTGAAGAACTAACGCTAAATTACCTAGCAGAGGTGAAGAGTACACCGCCGTGTACTAATCGATGATTGCCTAGGAGATGAGAAACCCCTCCCCCTCCAATACAGCCTCTGATTACCAAAACAAGTCACAAATCGCCCCGCCTCTTAATCCTGGTTGATGTGACAACAACTATCTGAAAATGATGAGCAGGAAGCAGTTCACACATTAAGTAGGCTACTGGAGAAGACAGGAAGCAGTTCACACATTAAGTAGGCTGCTGGGAAGACAGGAAGCAGTTCACACATTAAGTAGGCTACTTGGGAAGACAGAAGCAGTTCACACATTAAGTAGGCTACTGGAAGACAGGAAGCAGTTCACACATAAGTAATAGCTACTGGAAGACAGGAAGCAGTTCACACATTAAGTGGCTACTGGGAAGACAGGAAGCAGTTCACACATTCAAGTAGTCACTGGGAAGACAGGAAGCAGTTCACACATTAAGTAGGCTACTGGGAAGACAGGAAGCAGTTCACACATTAAGTAGGCTACTGGGAAGACAGGAAGCAGTTCACAATTAGTAGGCTGCTGGAAGACAGGAAGCAGTTCACACATTAAGTAGGCTATTGGGAAGACAGGAAGCAGTTCACACATTAAGTAGCTACTGGGAAGACAGGAAGCAGTTCACACATCAAGTAGGCTACTGGGAAGACAGGAAGCAGTTCACACATTAAGTAGGCTACTGGGAAGACAGGAAGCAGTTCACACATTAAGTAGGCTACTGGGAAGACAGGAAGCAGTTCACACATTAAGTAGGCTACTGGGAAGACAGGAAGCAGTTCACACATTAAGTAGGCTACTGGGAAGACAGGAAGCACGTTCACACATCAAGTAGGCTACTGGGAAGACAGGAAGCAGTTCACACATTAAGTAGGCTACTGGGAAGACAGAAGCAGTTCACACATTAAGAAGGCTACTGGGAAGACAGGAAGCAGTTCACACATTAAGTAGGCTACTGGGAAGACAGGAAGCAGTTCACACATCAAGTAGCCTACTGGGAAGACAGGAAGCAGTTCACACATTAAGTAGGCTACTGGGAAGACAGGAAGCACTTAAAGTAGATGGTCTCGGACTGTCTTTTTGCTAYCTAGGACCACAACAGATAGACAACWAGACAGTCCTAGACCACAAGACAGTACTAGACCACAACAGATCAAGACAGTCCGAGACACAACAGATCGACAACACAATTATACTTACTCCTGGAGATATCACGAGTCCTCTCGATATAGAAGGAAGTAATGGCACCCTATTGCCTATATAGTGCACTATGGGCCATGGTAAAAGTAGTCTTAAGTCTCGTTTGGGCCACCACAATCCCGCCAGAACAGCTTCAATGCACCTTGGCATAGATTCTATAAGTGTCTGGAACTCTATAGGAGGGATGCAAATCTATTCTTCCACAAGAACGTCCATAATTTGGTGTTTTGTTGATGGTGGTGGAAAACGCCGTCTCAATGCAATGTTCCAGAATCTCCCACAAGTGTTCAACTGGGTTGAGATCTGGTGACAGACAGACACACTCCCAGTCTAAACAGTTTGCGCATATATTTTGACATAATTTGATGTTTCGGCTGTTCGCTCACACAAAACGTTTTCTTGAGGCAAGTCGAGCAAACCTGAACCTAGCAAACCTGAACCTAGCATACCTGAACCTAGCATACCTGAACCTAGCATACCTGAACCTAGCATACCTGAACCTAGCATACCTGAACCTAGCATACCTGAACCTAGCATACGGACTGGAGGTGGGGGAAGAACACTCACTTTATCACTGAGCTCTCTTCTTTTAGCCAAGGTAGTAAAAAATATTTGGGAAAGGGGGCATTTTTATAGATGACCCCTAAGCATGATGGGATGTTAATTGCTTAATTAACTCAGGAACCACACCTGTGTGGAAGCACCTGCTTTCAATATACTTTGTATCCCTCATTTACTCAAATGTTCCCTTTATTTTGGCAGTTACCTGTACATGAGCAGCACATTGATGCCACACTTGTTCTACCTGATGGCATTCACCTTTAGCCTGGTCCAATTCTTGAAAATATATCTGGTACAAAAGTATAATTTAAGAACCAGGAACAGATATAGCTCTTGGTTCACTCCAGACATGACTGTCCTTGACCAGCACAAAAACATCCTGTGGCGTACTGCATTAGCATCGAATAGCCCCTGTGATATGCAATTTTTCAGGGAAGTTAGGAACCAATATACACAGGCAGTTAGGAAAGCTAAGGCTACCTTTTTCAAACAGAAATGTGCATCCTGTAACACAAACTCAAAAAAGTTCTGGGACACTGTAAAGTCCATGGAGAATAAGAGCACCTCCTCCCAGTTGCCCACTGCACTGAGGCTAGGAAACACTGTCACCACCGATAAAGATAATTGAGAATTTCAATAAGCATTTTTCTACGGCTGGCCATGCTTTCCACCTTTCCACCTACCCCGGGTCAACAGCCCTGCACCCCCCACAGCAACTTGCCCAAGCCTCCCCATTTCTCCTTCACCCAAATCCAGATAGCTGATGTGCTGAAAGAGCTGCAAAATATGGACCCCTACAAATCAGCCGGGCTAGACAATCTGGACCCTACAAATCAGCTGGGCTAGACAATCTGGACCCTACAAATCAGCTGGGCTAGACAATCTGGACCCTACAAATCAGCTGGGCTAGACAATCTGGACCCTACAAATCAGCTGGGCTAGACAATCTGGACCCCTACAAATCAGCCGGGCTAGACAATCTGGACCCTCTCTTTCTAAAATTATCTGCCGAAATTGTTGCAACCCATATTACTAGCCTGTTCAACCTCTCTTTCGTATCGTCTGAGATCCCCAAAGATTGGAAAGCTGCCGCGGTCATCCCCCTCTTCAAAGGGGGAGACACTCTAGACCCAAACTGCTACAGACCTATATCTATCCTACCCTGCCTTTCTAAGGTCTTCGAAAGCCAAGTTAACAAACAGATCACCGACCATTTCGAATCCCACCGCACCTTCTCTGCTATGCAATTAGCTGGTCATGGGTGCACCTCAGCCACGCTCAAGGTCCTAAACGATATCATAACCGCCATCGATAAGAGACAATACTGTGCAGCTGTATTCATCGACCTGGCTAAGTCTTTCGACTCTGTCAATCACCACATTCTTATRGGCAGACTCAACAGCCTTGGTTTCTCAAATGACTGCCTCGCCTGGTTCACCAACTACTTCTCAGACAGAGTTCAGTGTGTCAAATCGGAGGGCCTGTTGTCRGGACCTCTGGCAGTCTCTATGGGGGTGCCACAGGGTTCAATTCTCGGGCCGACTCTTTTCTCTGAATACATCAATGATGTTGCTCTTGCTGCTGGTGATTCTCTGATCCACCTCTACGCAGACGACACCATTCTGTATACTTCTGGCCCTTCTTTGGACACTGTGTTAACTAACCTCCAGACGAGCTTCAATGCCATACAATTCTCCTTCCGTGGCCTCCAACTGCTCTTAAATGCAAGTAAAACTAAATACACGCTCTTCAATCGATCACTGCCCGCACCTGCCCGCCCGTCCAGCATCACTACTCTGGACGGTTCTGACTTAGAATATGTGGACAACTACAAATACCTAGGTGTCTGGTTAGACTGTAAACTCTCCTCCCAGACTCACATTAAGCATCTCCAATCCAAAGTTAAATCTAGAATCGGCATCCTATTTTGCAACAAAGCATCCTTCACTCATGCTGCCAAACATACCCTCGTAAAACTGACTATCCTACCGATCCTTAACTTCGGTGATGTCATTCACAAAATAGCCTCCAACACTCACTCAGCAAATTGGATGCAGTCTATCACAGTGCCATCCATTGTCACCAAAGCCCCATATACTACCCACCAACGCGACCTGTATGCTCTTGTTGGCTGGCCCTTGCTTTATATTCGTCACCAAACCCACTGGCTCCAGGTCATCTATAAGTCTCTGCTAGGTAAAGCCCCGCCGTATCTCAGCTCACTGGTCACCATAGCAGCACCCACTCGTAGCACTTGCTCCAGCAGGTATATTTCACTTGTCACCCTCAAAGCCAATTCCCCCTTTGGCCGCCTTTCCTCCCAGTTCTCTGGTGCCAATGACTGGAACGAACTGCAAAAATCACTGAAGCTGGAGACTCATATCTCCCTCACTAGCTTTAAGCACCAGCTGTCAGAGCAGCTCACAGATCACTGCACCTGTGCATAGCACATCTGTAAATAGCCCATCCAACTACCTCATCCCCATACTGTTTATTTTGCTCCTTTGCACCCCAGTATATCTACTTGCACACATCTATCACTCCAGTGTTTAATTGCTATATTGTAATTATTTCACCACTATGGCCTATTTATTGCCTTACCTCCCTAATCTTACCTCATTTGCACACACTGTATATAGACTTTTTCTATTGTATTATTGACTGTATGTTTGTTTATTCCATGTGTAACGCTGTTGTTTGTGTCACACTYCTTTGCTTTATCTTGGCCAGGTCGCAGTTGTAAATGAGAACTTGTTCTCAACTAGCCTACCTGGTTAAATAAAGGCGAAACAAAATAAATAAATAGTAACTTGACATACACAATACTAGACCAATGTGTTTGGCCTGATATTGTTCAGCTTTTGATTAAATGAAACCTTGAATTTCTACAGTATTAAACTGGATCGATGAACTTTACTGTGGAACAGAAGAGATACTGTTAACTCACTCAAGAGACATACTAGTGCACTGAAAAGAGTTGGAATGACTGTACACTGAATTACTGTAATCTCTGCAGTAACCAGGTTTCCATCCAACCATTTAAATGCAGATGAATGAACTGACGCATTAAGAAGTCATGACAGGGGCTTACGGAAACAGGAAATGTCAACAGTTGGTGGGATCTTTTTTTGTGTCTGTAGAATTAATTACGCAAGATATAGCAGTGGAAAACACCTTTATGTGCAAATGTTGATATAGAAACAGAACATGGACAGGGCAGCTTTTTTTGGTTGACATTTCATCTATTTTCATTCTAGCTTGATAAATTGTTTCATGGACAGTGTGTAGAGAAGTGTAAACCCAGAAAGGCTATAACGACACAGTCATTTATCAACTCAATCAATGCCATTTGAGAGGTGATATTCTATACTCAAGTGAACGGACAATCAGTGTCCCAATAGCCTGGGCCAAATATAGGCCTATATACAGTATGATTATATAACCTATATAGCAATTGGCTCCAACRCAGCGGCTGGCTAGGACCCAGTTGGGTGTCCCAACTCCAGGCTCGTTTCCAAGGAAACGCTCGAACAGTCTGAAATTTACATGACAATGATTCACGCTGGTGCACCCCAAGCCAACAAAACCCTGATCATCATGAAACACACATTACTTGAAGTGCTGCTGCCCTGAGCTCTCTCTTTATTGGCATTCGTAGGATAATATAAATGTACTTATTTTTGCTTCATACAAGTCAGCAGGGTGACGACACACACCTATATACAGATAATACAGACATATGGAACGTAAATGTTAAACATCAACCATGATTCGAGTCCCAAATGACACCCTATTCTCTACATAGGGCTCTGGTCAAAAGTAGTGCACTACTTAGGGAATAGGGTTCTAATTATGACAAAATAAAAAAGGACTTATACGCACACCCTTAATCCACCCCCTCTTTTACAGCGATTGGATGAGCTGCAGGACTGCTAAACATTCACTAGGTGGCAGCATCGGGCCTTTATTAGGATTAAATGAATGGCTCCATATGGGTTTTCCAAACAGCATCAAGCTGTCTGTTCAAAGTCATAATTGTTTGAAAGTCACATCATTTTGTTTTCCCCCCCTTTGCAAACAATACTAAAGTAGATAAAGCGATACATTTCCCTTTTTACATAAAACAATTCGCTCACTGCTGTTAATGTGTAAGTAATGCACACTACCTGGATTAGATTAACAGAAAATTATAAAACTGTTCATTACATTAACAAATAAAGCCAGCCTCAATGTGAACCTGGAAACATTTAAAAATAACATCTCTCTTTCAGGGACATAGTGACATAGTCCAGACAGATATAAACATATCTCTCGTACTTTACACCATGACAGTGTAACTGTCATCACTATACATTCTAATGAAAAGCCTGATTTATAGTAGCCTGATTTATAGTAGCCTGATTTATAGTAGCCTGATTTATAGTAGCCTGATTTATAGTAGCCTGATGCCAGTTTGTGCCACCAAATAGTTTCTCTTGATAGGGACAGGAGTAGGGTAGGCAAGAGCACAAACAGATCTGGGACCAGGCTARAGAAGGAGGAGACAACAACAGATCTGGGACCAGGCTACAGAAGGAGACAACAGATCTGGGACCAGGCTATAGAAGGAAGAGACAACAGATCTGGGACCAGGCTACAGAAGGAGGAGACAACAGATCTGGGACCAGGCTATAGTAAGGAAGAGACAACAGATCTGGACCAGGCTATAGAAGGGGAGACAACAGATCTGGGACCAGCTATAGAAGGAGACAACAGATCTGGGACCAGGCTATAGAAGAAGAGACAATAGATCTGGGACCAGGCTATAGAAGGAGGAGACAATAGATCTGGGACCAGGCTATAGAAGAAGAGACAACAGATCTGGGACCAGGCTATAGAAGGAAGAGACAACAGATCTGGGACCAGGCTACAGAAGGAGGAGACAACAAATCTGGGACCAGGCTATAGAAGGAGACAACAGATCTGGGACCTGGTCAGAAGGAGGGACAACAGATCTGGACCAGGCATAGAAGGAGACAACAATCTGGGACCTGGCTACAGAAGGAGGAGACAACAGATCTGGGACCGTGGCTACAGAAGGAGGAGCAACAGATCTGGGACCAGGCTATAGAAGGAAGAGACAACAGATCTGGGACCAGGCTATAGAAGGAGGAGACAACAGATCTGGGACAGGCTCAGAAGGAGGAGACAACAGATCTGGGACAGGCTATAGAAGAGGAGCAACAGATCTGGGACCAGGCTATAGAAGGGACAACAGATCTGGACCAGGCTATAGAAAGAGGAGACAACAGATCTGGGACCAGGCTATAGAAGGAGACAACAGATCTGGACCAGGCTATAGAAGAGGAGAACAACAGATCTGGGACCAGGCATAGAAGGAACAACAGATCTGGGACCTGGCTACAGAAGGAGGAGACAACAGATCTGGGACCAGGCTATAGAAGGAGACACAGATCTGGGACCTGGCTACAGAAGGAGGAGACAACAGATCTGGGACCAGGCTATAGAAGGAAGAGACAACAGATCTGGGACCAGGCTATAGAAGGAGGAGACAACAGATCTGGGACAGGCTACAGAAGGAGGAGACAACAGATCTGGGACCAGGCTATAGAAGGAGGAGGCAACAGATCTGACCAGGCTACTATGTTCACAACACATCACTGATTCAGCATCCATCACGAGCCTCAGTGTGACTAGTCGAACCACCTCTCAACTCTACACCACAAAACTCAAATGTTATCTTTACACATATACAGCTACTGTACCTGGAATGTTGGTACAATTATAGAGACAGTTTAACCACAGGAGGGACAAAACATAACAATATGAAAACAAAACACATAGTAATTTGCATCTGTACAGACGGACTAACCAAATCAAAACACAGTGTACCAGTGAGTTCTCAGCCTACTGGACCCCCCCCCCCCCAAAAAATACGATCCGCCGTTCAGTTACAAAGGCTACTCTGAGTGACTGAACACAACATGGCCTTTCAGTTTCCAAAAATACCCTGTAAAGAACAGGAAACTGGTGAGCAGGCAGGCCCCTTGCGCGAGTCAGGCTCAACCTCCGCCTAGAAACTCTACAAAAATACATCTCTATGCTGACGGAGAACGATATCTTTGGGATAAATAAGCTTTTTAGGTCAGCCAAGTCCTTCTGTCTGAGGAGCACAGCTCTGCCCAGCAGAGTGAACGCCATGCGGACAACTTTTTAATTTATTTTAACAATTACAAAGTTGTCATTATCTCATCGGTGTTATCACTGTAGCAAAAAAGTAAAGTTTAGCATTTGGGTTACGCAATGACGATATTCACAACAAAAATATGTACATACACTACCAGTCAAAAGTTTGGACAAACCTCATTCCAGAGTTTCTTAATTTTTACTATTTTCAACATTGTAGAATAATAGTGAAGACATCAAAACTATGAAATAACACATATGGAATCAGGTAGTAAACAAACATTAAAATTAAAAAATAATCTACATACATTTTATATTTGAGATTCTTCAAAACTAGTCACCCTTTYCACTCTTGGCATTCTCTCAACCAGCTTCATGAGGTCACCTGGAATYCATTTCAATTGACAGATGCACCGTGTTAAAAATGTATATGTGGAATTTTTTTCCTTCTTAATGCGTTTGAGCAAATCAGTTGTGTTGTGACAAGATAGGAGTGGTATAGAGAAGATAGCCCTATTTGGTAGAAGACCAAGTCCATATTATGGCAAGAACAGCTCAAATAAGCAAAGGGAAATGACAGTCCATTACTTTAAGACATGAATGTCAGTCAATCCATAAAACTTCCAAGAACTTTGAAAGTTTCTTCAAGTGCAGTTGCAAAAACCATCAAGCGCTATGATGAAACTGGCTCTCATGAGGACCGCCACAGGAAAGAAAGACCCAGAGTTCCCTCTGCTGCAGAGGATAAGTTCATTAGAGTTAACTGCACCTCAGATTGCAGCCCAAATAAATGCTTCAGAGTTCAAGTAACAGACACATCTCAACATCAACTGTTCAAGAGGAGACTGCATGAATCAGGCCTTCATGGTCAAATTGCTGCAAAGAAACCACTACTAAAGGACACCAATAATAAGAAGAGACTTGCTTGGGCCAAGTAACATGAGCAATGGACATTAGACCGGTCCTTTCGTCTGGAGTCCAAATGTGAGATTATTGGTTTCAACTGCTGTGTCTTTGTGAGACGCAGAGTAGGTGAACGGATGATCTCTGCATGTGTGGTTCCCACTGTGTAGCATGGAGGAGGTGGTGTGATGGTGCTTTGCTGGTGACACTGATTTACTACGAATTCAAGGCCCACTTAACCAGCATGGCTACCACAGCATCCTGCAGCGATACACCATCCCATCTGGTTTGCGCTTAGTGGGACTATCATTTGTTTTTCAACAGGACAATGACCCAACACACCTCCAGGCTGCGTAAGAGCTATTTGACCAAGAAGGAGAGTGATGGAGTGCTGCATCAGATGACCTGGCCTCCACAATCACCCGACCTCAACCCAATTGAGATGGTTTGGGATGAGTTAGACCGCAGAGTGACGGAAAAGCAGCCAACAAGTGTTCAGCATATGTGGGAACTCCTTCAAGACTGTTGGAAAGCATTCCAGGTGAAGCTGGTTGAGAGAATGCCAAGAGTGTGCAAAGCTGTCAAGGCAAAGGGTGACTACTTTGAAGAATCTCAAATATATTTTGATTTGTTTAACACTTTTTATGGTTACTACATGATTCCATATGTGTTATTTCATAGTTTTGATGTCTTCACTATTATTCTACAATGTAGAAAATAGTGCAAATAAAGAGAAAAACCCTTGAATGAGTAGGTGTGTCCAGACTTTTGACTGGTACTGTATATTGTCTTTCTTTTTGGTGGGGGGGGGGGGACATTCAGCAAAGTTTTCAGTCCCAGGTTTTGCTTTAAAAAAATGCTTTAAGGATAAAGTTACATAGGTTTAAAAATGCCTCCTCAGTTGTGGCTGGAATCGCATGTAGAGGAACGTAACGGCTGCAGCAGCTCCCAGGACAGCCACAAGTATTCCCAAGGAGGAGACAGAAGATTCACCGTCAGGCCTGGAACTGGTGGGACCATTCATGGTCATGGTGGGCTGTMGGGAAAGAGAGACTTCTTCACTGGCAACAAAGTGACATGTTACAACACATGTGTGTTCAATAGGCACGAAAAGTGAAAKGGGGTTAGGTAGGTGCTATCTGAAAACGCTCATTTTTTGGTTTTCAATTGCAAAACGATTCGCTACAATGTTCCCTAATGAACACGACCCACCCTGCCTAAGATGTTGGTTGATTGAGGTCCAGATGAGTGAAAAAGAGCCTGCCGTAGCCCCACTCACCCTCTGCTGTACGCGTAGCTGTACGTCCTCTCCTGCTGACCTGAAGAGCTCCACTGCAGCACTGTGTGACAGGTTCTCCAGCTTTTGGCCATTTATCTACATAAAACAAAAAACAGAGGAAAATAAAATCACAGAGCTTAATACATAGTACTGTGATCAAATACTAGACCTAAAGTAGACCGTACGTAAGTTAATTTAGGATCTCCCCTCCAGAGATAAGACTGGAGTCTTCTGSAGTAGATGGATAAAACCTCAAGCATAATACACATTTCCCCCAGATAGACTGATTAATTTATTGATTCAAACATCACATTCCTCCTCCTAACCCCTCTGSTCCCCAAGCTAGTCCACTAGTCGGCTCTCTAGCAGTTGAACTAGTGGGGACGAGGTTATCGGCTTCCCAAACTCAAAAATTTAAAGTCCATCTTTATCCMTTACCGCCAATATCTTGTCTCCCTCTTGTAATCTTCCATCCAGGGCTGCTGCGCCATTCTCTTTGATTTTAGCCACATAGATCCCACTGTCATTCAGAACATACTGCTGGTCCAGACCTCCCACTATGTTAAACCCTAGACCTGGAGAGAGAGAGCGAGAGAGAGAGGCAGTGAGTGAGTGAGAGAGGGGGAGGGGGTGAGAGAGAGGYTACAGTAAGTGAAAGTGAAACAGCCTACTGATAACTGTCTGGATATTCAAAGGAGGAGAGGCCATAGAGAAATATAAAGCATTCTAATTCTATGGGGAAGGCTATGTAACTATGGTAATACAGCAAGTAGTATATGTTGGAGACGGGTCAGGAGAGGTGTGGACTGAATGGGAAGTCTTCTGATTAGAATGTTGGTATCTATGTGGGACAAYGTACAATCATAATCACTCCAATAATAGCCTATAAAATGCCCTTCCATGCAATCAGGCTTCTTGTCATGTCATAAAATTGCATAATAACTACATCACCATAAGGGTATTCACTGGAAGTGACTAACTAAAACTTGAGAACAAATGGTTCTGGGACAAAGACTTGCAAGCACACACATTTCAGTTTTGACTGCTAAAATCTGACTAAAATATTGGTAGATGTAGTAGCTAATACTACTTTACAGGGATGGGATTGTCACTTCTGATTAGCTGAGAAATGCTATTGCGACAAAATGAATGAGTAATTTAGAGGCTATCAGTTAGCTAACATAGCTAGCTAGTTGCTAGCTCGATTCTCATTTGGCTCAGTAACTAGATGTGGAAAACTCAACATCGGTGGCGTTCAAGTTGCAGCCTATTTGCAATGACCAGATTAAATACCAAGTTGGCCAAAGATTAATAAAGACAGCCAGCTGAGCTAGCTAGCAACAGCTTATCAGCAACAGTTAGCTAGCTACCTAGTTAGCCAGGCCATCAGTTTGCAAGCTAGATAGCTGTCGGGAGTTGCGACTGAAAGCTATTTTCTTACCTTGTGGTCCTCTTTTCAACTGTATACCCAGCACGGTAGGCGCAGTATACTTTGCTGACCCGTTCATGATGTAAGGAAATCCGAAGGACAAGCTAAATAACTGTTTTTTTMGGGGGGGGGGYTAGTTATAAAAGTGAAGGTGAACTCATGCAGGAGTTGTGTCTGTGCTGCCTGCCACCTCCTGCAGTTAATTGCCCTCTGATGTACGAGAACTGCACTTCCCAGACGGTTCATCAATCTACTGCTCTACTTATCATCATGACCTTTGATTGAACCACCCAGCAATGTTTCTGTCGTTCAAGTGCAAACAGGAAACAGGGGTTTCCAAAACTGCAATGCGAGTGAAGCTTACGAGTTATGTACTGTAACCACCACTKCTAACACACCGACAGCGATTTTTGCACACCAGAATTACATTAATTTTCCAATGACACGCTGCGTGGTGTGTACGTTGGATTTATCTAACGTATGCGTCAAACTATATGCGTAGAAGGCTTGACAGAAAGGGTAGCAGAAGGTGAATGTTGAACTTTTGTTAAGACACATATCCAGATGATGCTGCGTARTATTTTGCGCATTGACCCTGTGTCGGAAGCTAAGAAAAGGAACAACAGCTTCTGTCGACCAGTGGTTCTCATCCGGGGGTGTATTCACTAGGAACCAAACAGAACCAAATGGACAAAACGGGGCGTGACCTACCTGAATRTGTCCAATAGAAACTCYTTTTCATTGCAAAYCGTTTTCCATTTGGAGTAAACAATTTCCATTGCAAAAACGTTTTGGACTAATGATTACACCCCTGGCCTATCCAAAGGGGGGTATTCCTTATGAATGAATACTGATTTGAATATATCATCAAGGCATAATGATCAGCGCTCAGGTTTKCCCTCGGTACAGATCTAGGATCAGCTTCCRCTCCCCCCAATCCATGAATGGGTTAAATCCACAAACTGATCCAAGATCAGCATCTAGGCAGTTGCACATGAGCGGGTACTTCCGGCAGAGAAATGTGTGACTGCTGAGAACCACTGCTGAAGAAGAACCCATTGATAACATGTATCAGCTCTCTTCATTCTTTATTGACAAAACTTCATTTTGAAAATAATACTTCAAGTCTTTGGTAACATCTACAAAAGTGTTACATTGATTTAACTACTACAGTTTACACTTCATTTTAGCTGTAGTTCTGACTACTTAATAACATTTATGGACCTTAAAATCAGCGAGACCTAGAGGATTAATACTGGAAAAATGTCTAAACACCTTTTTGTTATGATCTTAGCTAAATGAACACTAGACCCGTTTACAGTACACAGAGGCTCTCTCTATCCTTCTATATTCTAGTCCTTGTCCATTCAGCCTTGCAGAAGAGCATTGCAATAAAATAAAGTGTTTCAAAGCAAAAAAAACGCTACACGGATGTTCAGTCCATTGGTTACACACACACACACACACACACAACATGCATCATAACCCTGAAAGGCTAATTTGTAATTATAGACATACAAAACAATATACAGTCTACTTTGCTGACATCATGACAACATTGTGAAATGCTAAAGGACACGTCTCCTTTGTCCTAGAGACATTTCATGCAGAATAAATATGGTTACTTTCCCTAGAACTGCTGTTAAAAACAGATATCTCCTTCTCTGATAGTGTTACATAGCCTAAGTTCCTTGGCCTCATTTGTATAGATTATTACCACGATAAATGACACAGTCAAATAATTAGATKTCTTTTACCTATAGCCTATAGGACATGCTGTGTAGGGCTTTTCAGACCACTGAGCTAAACCCGAGCCAAACCGAGCCGGGCCTGGTTACCCATCCGCCATTGTTGCTGGAACCATGCTAGCTAGCACAGTTTGGTTTGGGTCAGCACGATAGTGTGAAAAGAGGTATGTGAGCTGCACCCCCTCCCCCCCCCATCCAGATCATTGGCCACAGTGTCAGTCAGGTGAAGTGAACTGGACTACATTCCAAATGGAACCCTATTCCCTATGTAGTGCCCTACTTTTGACCAGGTTKCGTGTCCCAAATGGAACCCTATTCCCTATGTAGTGCACTACTTTTGACAAGAGCCTATCGGAATAGGGTGCCATTTGGGACTCGTTCGTAGTCTCTTGAGTGTTAGATCATGCTTGGGGCCACGCTGTAGAGAGTGACATCCCCCACCACACGTAGCAGGGTGACGTCCTCAAACCCTCCGGCTCTGTGCTCATACTCCAGAATATGGTTCCCATCCACGGCTACTTTAAACGAGTCCTCTTCCACTAGCACCTTCAGCTGCGGGGGGGACGACAGCCACAACAACAACTCAGCAATTAAATAACGTTAGTGTTCAAACATGAATACAGAGCTTAAAAAAGGTGCAATCTTTAATAGTTACTGATCTTTTTCAGAAAAATGTATTAGAGATTGTCATTAATTTACAGTACAGGTAAGTGATTATCAATAGGTGAGGTCACAGTACATCATCTATATAAGTAATGTCACTACTTTATTTTTAATGGTTGACATTCTCTACCCATATATTACACAACACCAGGGGACCCCAACCCTGCTCAATACTGTACCTCAAAACACCAGGGGACCCCAACCCTGCTCAATACTGTACCTCAAAACGCCAGGGGACCCCAACCCTGCTCAATACTGTACCTCAAAACACCAGGGGACCCCAACCCTGCTCAATACTGTACCTCAAAACACCAGGGGACCCCAACCCTGCTCAACACTGTACCTCAAAACACCAGGGGACCCCAACCCTGCTCTGCCCCAACCCTACTGTACCTCAAAACGTTGTCCAGGAACGAAGGGGAAGCCTCCATCTCTCTCCTCTGGACCCCAACCCCCATCCAGGTGGGAGTTACGGACAACCTGTTGTTCATAGAAACGAGGGTTGAGGTGGAACACAACCTCTTCGTCGTCCTCCTCATCCTCCTCTTTTAAAAAGTCAACATGGAACCTGGAATAAAAAACAACAACTTTGTTTTCATTTATCATCACCAATATACATAAAAACCATGCATTTGACTATATATAAGGAGTATGAATGGATATACAGCGCCCTACGAAAGTATTCAGACCCCTTGACTTTTTCCACATTTTGATATGTTACAGCCTTATTCTAAAACGGATTAAATATCCCCCCCCCCCCATCAATCTACACACAATACCCRATAATGATAAAGCAAAAACAGGTTTAGACATCTTAGCTAATTTATAAAAATAAAAAAAACTGAAATGTAACATTTACATAAGTATTCAGACACTTTACTCAGTACTTTGTTGAAGCACCTTTGGCAGTGATTACAGCCTCGACTCTTCTTGGGTATGACGCGACAAGCTTGGCACACCTGTATTTGGTGAGTTTCTCCCATTCTTCTCTGCAGATCCTCTGTCAGGTTGGATGGGGAGCGTTGCTGCACAGCTATTTTAGGTCTCTCCAGAGATGTTTGATCGGGTTCAAGTCCGGGCCCTGGCTGGGTTACTCAAGGACATTCAGAGACTTGTCCCGAAGCCACTCCTGCGTTGTGTTGGCAGTGWGCTTAGGATCGTTGTCCTGTTGGAAGGTGAACCTTTGACCCCGTCTGAGGTCCTGAGCGCTCTGGAGCAGGTTTTCATCAAGGATCTCTCTGTACTTTGCTCCGTTCATCTTTCCACTCGATCCTGACTAGTCTCCCAGTCCCTGCCGCTGAAAAATATCCCCACAGCATTATGCTGCCACCACCATGCATCACCGTAGGAATGGTGCCAGGTTTCCTCCTTGARACTTGGCATTCAGGCCAAAGAGTTCAAACTTGGTTAGAGTCTTTAGGTGACTTTTGGCAAACTCCAAGCAGGCTGTCATGTGCTTTTTACTGAGGAGTGGCTTCCGTCTGGCCACTCTACCATAAAGACATAATTGGTGGAGTGCTGCAGAGATGGTTGTCCTTCTGGAAGGTTCTCCCATCTCAAAAGAGGAACTCTGGAGCTCTGTCAGAGTGACCATCGGGTTGTCTCGGAGCTCTACGGACAATTCCTTTGACCCCATGGCTTGGTTTTTGCGCCAATAAATAGAATTTACCACAGGTGGACTCCAATCAAGTTGTATAAACATCTCAAGGATGATCAATGGAAACAGGATGCATCGGAGCTCAATTTCGGGTCTCATAGCAAAGGGTCCGAATACTTATGTAAATAAGGTATCTATTTTTTATTTGTAATAAATTTGCAAACATTTCTAAAAACCTGTTTTCACTTTGTCATTATGGGGTATTGTGATATCATTATGGGGTATTGTGATGTCATTATGGGGTATTGTGATGTCATTATGGTGTATTGTGATGTCATTATGGTGTATTGTGTGTAGATTGATGAGGATGTTTTTATTTTTATTTAATCCATTTAAGGATAAGGGTGTAATGTAACAAAACGTGGAAAAAGTCAAGAGGTCTGAATACTTTCCGAAGGCACTGTACATAAAGACCATGCTTTTGACTATAGATAAGGGGTATGAATGAATGTGCGAATGGATGAATGAACAGATAAATGAATGGATGAATTAATTAATGGATGAATGGTGTGTGTGTGAGTACCTACCTTTCTCCTCCAACGATGGGTTCCCCTACAATGGTGATCAACAGCCTGGACATGATGCCAGCATGGAGAGGCAGTTCGTACGGCACTGGCTGAAACAGACGTTACATTACACGTCATCATCAGATGCACTACCGGAAGTGTCTCAGGAATAATACAATAACAGGTCTAAGCTGTCTTGTCTACATATCTAATGTAAAAGTGCACATTTAAAAGATACCACAGTACTTCACCACCATTACTACACTGGAAAAATCACCATATAAATCCAATCAATTATTATTAGTTACCACGTCCAGAGTGGTCAGTAGTGACACTAAAACGTAGCCCTCAGACCAATATAATGCTATTGCAGTTTCTAGAATATCAACAGCATTTTTCAAGCCCTGCAGCAAATCCCTAGTCTGATCCACCATCCTGACCACTGCACTCAGTGTAAACTGGTAAGATCGGGATTGGTCAAACAAGGCTAGAAACCCTCCAAAGAGCCACACTGCGTGGACAGAGACCCTGTGGGGAAGACGAGGATAGAAATGCGCAAGCAAGCAATGCGTCATGTTTTAAAATCATGTATTTACTCACCAACATGCCTCCTGGAGCTGCTGATCCCCCGTATGGTCCCATGGGACCTGGACCGAAAGAGCCAGGGTGACCGGGCTGAGGAGGGAAAACTCCACCGCCCCCAGCACTCCATGATCCAGGGGGGATTGGAGGGAAGGCCCCACCAGGGAACCCAGGGAAGGTGCCTCCTCCAGGAGGGAAGGCAGCTCCTGGACCTCCAGGCCCATACATCCCCCCACCAGGCTGGGCTCCTGGGTAAGGCACGTTGGGGTAGGGTCCTGGGGGTGCTCCGGGGCTAGTCTGGAAGGGTTCAGATGGGTACTGCATGGGGCCTCCAGGGAAATGACCGGGGGTTCCACCAGGGGGGAACTGCCCAGGGAACTGTCCAGGTGCTCCGGGCCCGGCTGGGTATTGTCCCGGTGCTCCGGGCCCAGCTGGGTATTGTCCAGGTGCTCCGGGCCCGGCTGGGTATTGTCCCGGTACCCCTGGTCCGGGCGGGAAACCACCAGGAGCAGAGGGAGCTCCAGGATACTGCCCTGGTGCTCCGGGACCGGAAGAGAACGGTCCTTGGCTTCCAGGGAACTGCCCTGGGGCTCCGGGACCAGACTGTGGGCCCCCAGGGAATCCCCCAGGAGCAGAGGGCTGTGTTGGGGCTCCAGGAGCTGCACCAGGCCATCCTGGGTTAGTGGGCGGAGGGGCGGCTGGGTTGGGGTTACTCGCTTTCTCAGCTTGGCCCGGGACATTGTCCGCTATGGCATCTGCCAGCTGCATACCAGAAAGGGAGATTCATTGGTACCATGATCTTCACCAACACATTTACCWGCTTAAATAACGTATACATTGATGATAAACTTGATTGATAAAAATTGCTAACTCACCGAGAAATCCATGTCCTGAAAGGTAATGGGAGTAAAATAAAGTTGTTAGGTCTGAAGCTTACCATAGACTAAAACTTGACATATAACAGCCTGAAGTAGCTAGTTAGCTAGCTAGCTATCACAAGCTACCTAGCTATAAGCTTTTTATTCAYCTGGATGGATTACAGGCTGGTTAGTGTTGCACACATGCAGAAAGCTAGAAGCTAGCCGCGTAGCTAGTGACTCGATGTACACTTACGTAGTTAACTAGCTAGCAAACACTAGCTAGCTAGTTTGCTAGCTAGCTGATTAGACAKATTTATAATGTTCAACGATCAAAGTACAATCAACACATGTTTTAAAAGTACGGTAGCTAGATTATTCAACGTTACCTCGACAAAAGAGGGACGTCTTTCAACAAATTCTATAGTTAGATACAATTAGAATGTACTAGGTTGAGATTAAAAATACTGTACAAAACTCCTGAAAGGAAGTGCATAGTCTGCACACGCCTAGAATATGACGTAAACATCGGGTGGAACCAAATGGGTGCGTTCCAGAGTCACATGCATTTTCTTGAATTGAAGCCAGTCAGCAATTGAAGATTACCGCAGAGTAAAAAAAAAAAAAAATGAATAAAATAAGTAAATCTACCTTTTCTCCCTCAACTTTATATGAGTAAAACTCAATTAGTACAGTATAAAATGATGCGAAAATATGTCAATGAAAGACTTCCAATTTGTGTGGGGCGGTATACTGTTTTGTTCGCTGGAGATCATGTGTTTCAGTAAATTTGGCTTCATAGTCATGGTTATCAACTGTACCGCAGAAATGGAACCTAAATCACAGAAWATAGATGTTGTGGTGGCAGCTGCAGAGATGTACGAGATTTTACTGCAGATGAGTTAACAAGGTGTGTTGAATGATAGTGTTCCGTAGTGATGTGCGGATTGACTCATAACTCGCTGTTACGCGGGGCGGGTTTAGGGTAATTAAATATTGTGTGGATGAAATGGTGGGTTGAATAAAGAGAAAACTATACCTTTAAAAAAATCCATCAATGTATAATTATTGTGCATTTTATATCTATAGCCTACTTTGAGGTTTTTCTTTAACTATTTTAGGTTATCTGGCAATGGTGCATAAACGTTAGGGCCAAACTGTAAACGCTTCAAATACGCCATTGGCCAAATGGGCAGAACAAGTTAATTAACATCGATCCACGGACGCTAAAGGGGCAATGTCAGAGATTAATTCAATAAGAGAAAAACAGCGAAATGCAGAGTTGAAAATAAAGAGAAGGGAGGACCAGAAAAGTAATGTTTTGGAAAGAGCATTAGTGAGGTCGGACATTGATGTTGGGCGACTAGGCCTGGCTTGCAGTCTGCGTTCTAATTCATCCCAAAGGTGTTTGATGGGGTTGAGGTCAGGGCTCTGTGCAGGCCAGTCAAGTTCTTCCATACCGATCTGGACAAACCATTTCTATATGGACCTCGCTTTGTGCACGGGGCTATTGTCATGCTGAAACAGGAAAAGGGCCTTCCCCAAACTGTTGCTACAAAGTTGGAAGCACAGAATTGTCTAGAATGTCATTGTATGCTGTAGCATTAAGATTTCCCTTCACTAGAACTAAGGGACCTAGCCCAAACCATGAAAAACAGCCCCAGACCTTTATTCCTCCTCCACCAAACTTRACAGTTGGCACTATGCAACCGGGCAGGTAGCATTCACCTGGCATCCGCCAAACCCAGATTTGTCTGTCGGACTGGCAGTTGGCGAAGCGTGATTCATCACTCCAGAGAACMTGTTTCCACTGCTCCAGAGTCCAATGGTGGTGAGCTTTACACCACTCCAGCCGATGTTTGTCATTGCGCATGGTGATCTTAGGCTTGTATGAGGCTGCTCGGCCATGGAAACCCTTTTCATGAAGCTCCCGACCAACAGTTATTGTGCTGACGTTGCTTCCAGAGGCAGTTTGGAGCTCGGTAGTGAGTGTTGCAACAGCGGACAGATGATTTTTACGAGCTACGCACTTCAGCACTTGGCGTTCCTGTTCTGTGAGCTTGTGTGGCCTATCGCTTCGCGGCTGAGCCGTTGTTGCTCCTAGACATTTCCACTTCACGATAACAGCACTTACAGTTGACCGGGACAACTCTAGCAGGGCAGTATTTGACGAACTGACTTGTTGGAAAGATGGCTTCCCATGATGATGCCACATTGAAAGTCACTGAGCTCTTAAGCAAGGCACATTCTACATTCGAGCACAGCTCCATGGAGATTGCATGGCGCTGTGCTCGATTTTACAGTGCAAGTATTCAGACCCCTTGACTTGATCCACATTTGATTACTTTACAGCCTTATTCTAAAATTGTTTAAATCGTTTTTTTCCCTCATCAATCTACTCACAATACCTCATAATGACAAAGCAAAAACAGGTTTTTAGACTGAAATATCACAGTTACATAAGTATTCGGGCCCTTTACTCAGTACTTTGTTGAAGCACCTTTGTCAGCGATTACAGCCTCGAGTCTTCTTGGGTATGACGCTACAGGCTTGGCACACCTTTTTTTGTGGAGTTTCTCCCATTCTTCTCTGCAGATCCTCTCAAGCTCTGTCAGGTTGGATGGGGAGTGTTGCTGCACAGCTATTTTCAGATCTCTCCAGCGACTGTCTCTTATACACATCTAGATGTGTATAAGAGACAGGGTCTGATTGGTGGAGTGCTGCAGAGATGGTTGTCCTTCTGGAAGGTTCTCCCATCTCCACAGAGGAACTCTGGAGCTCTGTCAGAGTGACCATCGGGTTCTTGGTCACCTTCTCCCCCGATTGCTCAGTTTGGCTGGGCGGCCAGCTCTAAGAAGAGTATTGATGGTTCCAAACTTCTTACATTTAAAAATAATYGAGGCCACTGTGTTCTTGAGGACCTTCAATGCTGCATACTTTTTTTGGTACCCTTCCCCAGAACTGTGCCTCAACACAATAGAGTCTCGGAGCTCTACGGACAATTCCTTCGACCTCATGGCTTGGTTTTGCTCTGGCATGCACTGTCAACTGTGGGACCTAATATAGACAGGTGTGTGCCTTTCCAAATCATGTCAAATCAATTGAATTTACCACAGGTGGACTCCAATCAAGTTGTACAAACATCTCCAGGATGATCAATGGAAACAGGATGCACATGAGCTCAATTTCAAGTCTCATAGCAAAGGGTCTGAATACTTATGTAAATAAGGTATGTATTTTTATTTGTAATACATTTGTAACAAAATGTGGAAAAAGTCAAGGGGTCTGAATACTTTCCCGAATGCACTGTATACACATGTCAGCAACGGGTGTGGCTGAAATAGCCGAATCCACTAATTTGAAGGGGTGTCCACATACTTTTGTACACATAGTGAATATTCTGGCTGTTGCGGATGGGTGAACAAACAGCTGACCCGCGCACCACTAGMGTCACGACCTCCCAGGCTGCCGGCCTGGTTTAGGATCAGATAAGGCCAAGTAGTGGAATAGTGATGAGGTTTTAATGGGTGCAGGGTTAGTTGGTATAGTGGTGTGGTTTTAATGGGTGTAGGGTTAGTTGGTATAGTGCTGAGGTTTTAATGGGTGTAGGGTTAGTTGGTATAGGGGTGAGGTTTTAATGGGTACAGGGTTAGTTAGTAGGGAAATTTGTCTTCCCTTTTCTCCATCCTTGTTCCCTTCCCTTTTGTGTCACAAAGTGTAATGAATTCACACTCCAGAACAGGGTTAGATTAGATAAATAGTGACTGCCTCAAACTTCAGTACAGTAGTTGCTGGTGTTTGCACCTTTCAGTTGGTTGCGATACGCCAATACGAATTTAAAGAAAAAGAAGGTGAAAAAGAAGAAGAACAACATACTGTTCTGAGCATTTTTAGGTCAGGTGGTCATGATGGCGGAAACAGAGATGGAGCTTGGCGCTTAAATCGGTCGGCGGTGGAAATTAGGAATGGACTTTTTTTTCAAAATAAATGGGAAAAATAAGCAAAATCGATGCGTGGAAATTTTGGCTACTGTTTTTAATTCCCCATKGTATCTGGTAGAAGTAGCCTACATTTTCTGAGATTATGTACAACCGATTTAGTGAATCGATTGAAATCATACAAAGTGCTGGAGAAAGCTGTATGTAAAGTGCCCCAGAATCGGGGCTTTGAGAGGAGTCGACGATGAGTATGACGTGTTTATTGGCAAACAWTGCCAAAGCAAGGGAAATAGATAAACAAACGGGATATAAACAATCAAAAATGAACAGTAAACATTACACAAAAGTTCCAAAAGGATAAAGAAATTTCAAATGTCATATTATGTCTATAATTTTCCCGTGTTTTGTGACGATGTGCAAATAGTTAAAATAAATATGGGTTGTATTTACAATGGTGTTTGTTCTTCACTGGCTGCCCTTTTGTGGTAACAGGTCACAAATATTGCTGCTGTGATSGKACACTGTGGTATTTCACCCAYTAGAGTTTATTAAAATTGGATTTGTTTTTTGTGGGTCTGTGTAATCTGAGGGAAATATGTGTCTCTAATATGGTCCTGGCAACTCAACCTTTTTTGGAACACCGTTATTTTTGTCTTACTGAGATTTACTGTCAGGGCCCAGGTTTGATAGAATCTGTGCAGAAGATATAGGTGCTGCTGTAGGCCCCCATTGTTTGCGGACAGAAGCACCCGATCATCAGCAAATAGTAGATATTTGACTTCAGATTCTAGTAGGGTGAGGCCGGGTGCTGCTGTTCTGAAGTTTACATACACCTTAGCCAAATACATTTAAACTCAGTTTTTCACAATTCCTGACATTTAATCCTAGTAAAAATTCCCTGTTTTAGGTCAGTTAGGATCACCACTTTATTTTAAGAACATGAAATGTCAGAATAATATAATTATTTATTTCAGCTTTTATTTCTTTCATCACATTCCCAGTGGTCAAAGTTAATACATCATTATATTTTGATCCATTCTTTTAAATTGTTTATACTGTGGGTTACTATCAAGTAGACTCCAAAAGCTCCACAAAGTTGGGTGAATTTGGCACATTCTCTCTGACAGAGCTGTGTAATGAGTCCAGGTTTATAGTCCTCCTTGCTCTCAAGCTTTTCAGTTCTGCCCAAAAATGTTCTATAGGCTTGAAGTCAGGGCTTTGTGATGGCCACTACCTTGATGTTGTTGTCCTTAAGCCATTTGCCACACTTTTGGAAGTAATGCTGGGTCATTGTCATTTGGAAGACCCATTTGCGACAAGCTTTAAATTCCTGACTGATGCTTGAGATGTTGCTTAATATATCCACATAATTGTTCCTCCTCATGATGCCATCCTATTTTGTTGAAGTCACCAGTCCGCCCTGCAGCAAAGACCCCAAACTATGCTGCCCGCCCCGTGTTCACGTTGGGATGGTTCTTCGCTTGCAGCTCACACCCGGCCTCCCTTTTCCGTCCAAACATCACGATACTCATTATGGCCAAACAGTTCTATTTTGTTCAATCAACAGAGGAACATATTTCCATAAAGCTACCGATCTTTGTCCACATGTGAGTTGCATAACCTATCTGTTGTTTCTAATGGAGGTTTTGAAGCAGGCTTCTTCCTGCGAGCGCTTTCAGTTATGTCGAAATAGGACTGTAGTTTACTGTGATTACATACGTTTGGTACTGTCCAGTCTTCACAGGTCCTTTGTGTTGTTGTATTGATTGCACACAAGTTACGTTCATTCTTAGGGACAGACGAGTCTCCTGTCTGACGGTATGACGGTCTGCGTGGTCCATGGATTTAACTTGCGATATTGGTTTGTACAGAATAACGTGGTACCATTCAGCGTTGGAAATTGCTCCACAAGGATGAAGCAAAGCTTGTGGAAGTTATACATTTTTTTTCTGAGGTCCCTTGGTGATTTCTTTTGATTTCCGCATATGGTCAATCAAGAGGCACTGATGTTTTGCAGGTATGTTCTTGAATACAATCCACGAGGTACATCTCCAATGACTCAAATTATGTCAATTAGCTAGTCAAGCTCTAATAGCCAAATTGGGAATTTTCTTTTCTGGAATTGTCCAAGCTGTTGAAAGGCACAGTCAATTTAGTGTATGTTAACTTCTGACCCACTGGAATTGTGATACAGTGCATTATACGTGAAATAATCTGTCTGTAAACAATTGTTGGAAAAATGATTTGTGTCATGCACAAAGTAGATGTCCTAACCGACTTGCCAAAACTATAGCTTGTTAACAAGAAATTTGTGGAGTGGTTGAAAAACTAGTTTTAATGATTCCAASCTATGTGTATGTAAACCTACGACTTCAACTGTATAACCCAAACKAAAGAGCGAGGTGTAATAACAAGTAACACGGTATGTAAACCGTAATACAATGTACAGTAAACGTAGCCAGAAAGCCGATACCACAGAGCACAGGTACTCACAAGACCAACAGATATGGAKCAATAATCAACYAAGACAATGGGGAACAYAGGGCASAATTATACACYTACTAATCAGGGGGAATAGGAACCAGGTGTGCGTAATGAGACAAGACAGTCCGGGGTCGYTGGTAATGAATCCAGTTCAGTGACTCCTAGAKGGCCCYGTGACGTAGACCTCTGGAGCTGGTGAACGAGATGAGCAGCAGAACCAGGGGGGATCCGTGACACTACTGCGAAGTTTAAACCTTCACTATTACGGTGGAATGTTTTGTCCAGGAAGTTGTCTAAAAGGGATTGAATTTGTTGTTGCATAATTGTTTTTTTGGTAGGTTTTTACACTACATTATTTCCATCTATAGCATTTCTTAATATTGTGTAGTTCCTTTGGCTTTGATGCCTCATGATTAAGTATTMCTCTGTTCAATTAGACCCTTAGAAACTTTTACAGATGCACAATCGAYAGCATCCTGTCAGGTTGTATCACCGCAACCTCAGGGCTCTCCAGAGGGTGGTGCGGACTGCCTAACGCATCACCGGGGGCAAACTACCTGCCCTGTAGGACACCTACAGCACCCGATGTCACAGGAAGGCCATAAAGATCATCAAGGACATCAACCACCCGAGCCACTGCCTGTTCACCCCGCTACCATCCAGAAGGTGAGGTCAGTACAGGTGCATCATCACCACCCGAGCCACTGCCTGTTCACTCCGCTATCATCCAGAAGGTGAGGTCAGTACAGGAGCATCAAAGCTGGGACCGAGAGACAGCTTCTATTGCAAGGCCATCACATTGTTAAATAGCCATCACTAGTCGGCCTCCGACCAGTGATGAACTTAGTCACTGTCACTAGCTGGCTACCACCCGGTTACTCAACCCTTCACCTTAGAGGCTGCTGCCCTTTGTACATTGACATGGAACACTGGTCACTATAGTAATGTTTACATACTGTTTTATTCATTTCATATGTCTATACTGTATTCTACTGTATTCTAGTCAATGCCACTCCAACATTGCTCGTCCTAATATTTATATATTTCTTAATATCATAATTTTACTTTGAGATTTGTGTGTATTGTTGTGAATTGTTAGATACTACTGCACTGTTGGAGCTAGGAACACAAGCATTTCACTACACCCGCAATAACATCTGCTAATTATGTGTATGTGACCAATAAAGTTTGATTTGATTTCAAACAGTTTTTTTTTCTCCCAGTGTAATTGCAGACCGTAATCAGGAGCATTTTCTGACAAACAGTTCTGACTGGAAAAACTGGTCTCAAATGGTCATCCAACTCGGAATTCTAACTCGGGAACTCGGCCTCTTTGTAGACTCTGACTTTTCGACCTGAAGATCACTGACGTAGATGATTTTGACCTCGTTCTAGTTGTCTTGAAAACACTAATAATCTTTGTCTTTGCTGCCTCAAACAACTGGAAACTCTGAAAAATTGAGGCCTGATTTTTCGACTGAAGATCACTGACGTCTGATTTGACCTCGTTCCAGTTGTCTTGAAACATATAATCTTTGTCTTATGCTGCAGTCAAAACAACTGGAAACTCTGAAAAATAGAGGCTGATTTCCTGAAGTTCTAATTCCGAGTTGGATACTGTTTCAAATCGATTTTTTCCCAGTTGTTTTTTCCAGAGTTCTCAGTTGTTTGAACCTGCAATACCCTACCCTTAACCCATTTTAAATTTCAACTCTCAATGGGGGTGACGTCAGGTTGGGCCGTCTCAAGGAATCCCTTTAGTTGGGGCTTTCAGGACACTGGGAACTTGGGCTGAGTTTGTTACTTGGGCTGCAGTAAGTGAGACGGTTTATGGTGGTTGGAAGAGCGCGCTTGTTTGAAATGGGAATAGCGTTGTGGTAGTTTCGATAAGAAGAACATCAAGACGAAACAGCTGTTTTTATAAGTGGGTAGAACTGTTGAGCGCTCACATCCCGAGGGGTTCCTGCTGATTGTAGCGAGGTTGTGACAGCGGTTAAATGATCCTTGAGAAGGAGACAAGATGTTATGTCAGGAGAAGTGTCAGTATTATTATAAGGAGACGTATACTTGGAAACGTGCGGAGGAGGATGGAGGGAAAAGAGAGGGCAAAGGACGTTTACAGGGAGGAGAGAGAGGGAGGAAGAGGAGGTCTAAGAGAGAGAGGGGGAGAGGAGGTCTAAAGAGGAGAGAGACGAGAGGTAGGTTGAGAGAGAGGAGAGGAGAGGAGGTTAAGAGAGAGAGGGAGGAAGATGAGGTCTAAGAGAGAGAAGGGAGGAAGAGGAGGTTAAGGAGAGAGGGGAAGAGGAGGTTAGAGAGAGAGAGAAAGGAAGAGGAGGTCTAGAGAGAGGGAGGAAGATGAGGTCTAAGAGAGGAGAGGGAGGAAGAGGAGGTCTAAGAGAGAGAGAGGAGAGGGAGGTCTAAGAGCGAGACGAGAGGGGAAGATGAGGTCTAGAAGAGGAGGAGAGGTTGAGCTTGAGTCGGTTAAAAATTGTGGAAAGGGGAGATGGGTTTGTTAAGAATGGTAGAAAGTGTAGAGAGGAAGACAGGAGAGAATGGAAGTGATGAGGTCAAGTATCGAGGTGGTCGTGTGGTGAAGTTCTCGGAGCCGAGGCTTACGGAGGGTCAGGTTAAGAATGAGTGTGACAGTAGGAGTGACGTTTTTGGAAAAAGGACCCTTGCTTTTGGCTATTCCATTTGGTGGTTTACGGGTGGGTGAAAACAGAGTTGTTGCTGTGGATTGAGTGAGCGGTAACCAGCAGTGGTCTTGTGATATTGTTTTGTTGTTTCTGTGGTCAGAAAGGGAAAGCAGTATTGTCTGTTTTTTGAGTTTTTGATGTTGAGTCTTTCCCGACAATGTGGATGTTGGGATATATAAGTTTCCGTACGAGCTTTTGTGCCGAATACATGACGTTGTTACGGTGTGAGGTTTATGGCATGTGGCAGAGTGTGTGTAGGAGGGAGTGTTTAGGTGTGAGAAGTGTGCAGAGGCAATGACGAAGGAATGTTGTTAGCTGGGGAGTTCCTAGGTGGTGAGGAAGTGTGCAGAAGGAATGGACAAAGGAATGTGTAGCTGGGAGGTTTCCTAGGTGTGGAGAAGTGTGCAGAGGGAATGAGAAAGGAATGTGTAGCTGGGAGTTTCTAGGGTGAGAAGTGTGCAGAAGGGATGAGACGAAGGAATGTGGTGCATTGGGAAAGTGTGGAATGTGTTATTGTAGGGGTGCCACGGGGCTGGGGATCAGAATGTCGTGAGAGAGAGATGAGGTTGAGGGTTTCCGGGTTGGGAGTGTGCAGAGTTGTCTATGCTGAATCAGTGAAGAGTAGAGGAAGATGGGTCAAGGTGGAGGGATCTGAGAGGAGTGGTGTGACTAGTAGATCTGTACAGACAGATTGGAGGGATCGCTGAGGGAGTGGTGTGACTAAGTAGATCTGTACCAGAAGAGTCTAGAGGGGTGAGTAGGTCGAACAAGGGGATCCTGAGAGGAGTTGGTGTGACTAAGTATAGTTGTACAGTAAGAGGGAGGGATCTGAGAGGACTGTGATGGTGACTAGTAGATCTGTACAGTACAGAGGGGGGGATCCTGGAGAGGGTGGTGTGACTATAGATGTACGAGTAGAGGGAGGGATCCTGAGAGGAGTGGTGTGACTAGTAGATCTGTACCAGTAACAGAGGGAGGGATCCTGAGAGGACTGGTGGTGACTTAGTAGATCTGTACAGTACAGAGGGGGGATCCTGAGGAGAGTGGTGTGACTAGTAGATTCGTACCAGTACAGAGGGAGGATCCTGAGAGAGTGGTGTGACTAGTAGATCTGTACCAGCAGAGGGAGGGATCCTGAGAGGAGTGGTGGTTGACTAGTAGATTGTACAGAACAGAGGGAAGGGATCCTGAGAGGAGTGGTGTGACTAGTAGATTGTCCCAGAACAGAGGGAGGGATCCTGAGAGGAGTGGTGTGACTAGTAGATCTG
This sequence comes from Salvelinus sp. IW2-2015, assembly GCF_002910315.2. NCBI lineage: Eukaryota > Metazoa > Chordata > Actinopteri > Salmoniformes > Salmonidae > Salvelinus > Salvelinus sp. IW2-2015. Next base: position 50,815 of record NW_019943989.1, on the reverse strand, counting down.
TACAGAACAGAGGGAGGGATCCTGAGGGAGTGGTGTGACTAGTAGATTGTACCAGTACTGAGGGAGGGATCCTGAGTAGTGGTGTGACTAGTAGATGTGTACCAAGTAAGAAGGAGGGATACTGAGAGGACTGGTGTGCTAGTAGATCTGTACGAGTACAGAGGGAGGGATCCTGAGAGGACTGGTGTACTAGTAGATCGTACAGTAAGAGGGAGGGATCCTGAGAGGACTGGTGTGACTAGTAATATGTACCAGAACAGAGGGAGGGATCCTGAGAGGAGTGGTGTGACTAGTAGATTTGTACCAGAACAGAGGGAGGGATTCCTGAGAGGAGTGGTGTGACTAGTAAGATCTGTACCAGACAGAGGGAGGGTCCTGAAGGAAGTGGTGTGCTTAGTAGAACTGTACCAGTACGAGGGAGTCTGAGGGACTGGTGGACAGTAGATCTGTACCAGAACAGAGGGATAAACACACGTGATAATGTTTCAGTAAGATTGGATTTATAGCATTTATAGCCAATGGTTATCAACTGTACTGCAGGGATGGAACGTAAGTCGCAGAAAATGGAGGTTGGGAAGAGGGGATCTAGTCAGTTGTCCAACTGAATGTATTCAACTGAAATGAGTCTTCTGCATTTAACACCTCTGCTCAGGAGGTTGTGGTGGGAGCTACAGAGAGGTAT
>NW_019943989.1:32199-50108 GCF_002910315.2 Salvelinus sp. IW2-2015 | reverse complement strand
TCTGGACATAGGCGTGGTTCTTGAAGACAGTTATACCCATTAATGCTCCCCATTGGTCGTGGGCCGTTTCTTTCGCTGATTGGGGACGACAGTTGTTGACACTGTAGCATTGTAGCTGAGCTTAAGCCTTTTCTAACCTTCAACCTCAGTCCCCTAACCTGCCACACTAATTCACCTGGCACGTTAATTATAGCTAACCTCTGCATTAATTATACTAACCTGCCACGTTAGTTATGACTAACCTGGCCACGTTAATTATACTAACCGCCCGTTTAATATACAACCTGGTATGAATTATAACTCCGTATTTAACCTGTAGAAACAATCATCTGTGTCAAGAAAACATCAGTCTCATAACACATAACTGATCAACGCCAGCTATCAATAGGTGTCTGGATATCCGGGAAAACTCACATAAGAAAAGGTATTCTCTCGGGTGAGAACACAAGGGAAACACAACGAGAATATCGGACAAAGTGTGTTGTTTTTGAAGACTTTAGCCTGAGAATTTTTCGAGATCCAGTTGTTTTGAGATGCAGCATAAGAACTTGGGAAAACTGTTCTGACTTGGAAAACTGGTCTCAATGGTCATCCAACTCGGAATTCGTAACTCGGGAACTCGGCTCTTTGTAGACTCTGATTTTCGACTGAAGATCACTGACGTCAGCATTTTGACCTCGTTCCAGTTGTCTTGAAAACACTAATAATCTTTGTCTTATGCTGCACTCAAACAACTGGAAACTCTGAAAATATGAGGCCTGATTTTTCGACTGAAGATCACTGACGTCTGATTTGACCTCCGTTCCAGTTGTCTTGAAACACATAATTTTGTCTTATTGCTGCACTCAAAACAATGAAACTCTGAAAAATAGAGGGCTGATTTCCTGAGTTCTAATTCCGAGTTGGATGACTGTTTCAAATCGATTTTTTCCAGTTGTTTTTTCCAGAGTTCTCAGTTGGTTTTGAACCTGCATAACCCCTACCCTTAACCCATTTTAAATTTCAACTTCAATGGGGGTGACGTCAGAGTTTGGGCCGTCTCAAGAAGCCCTTAGTTGGGGCTTTCAGGCAACACTGGGAACTTGGGCTGAGTTTGTTACTTGGCGCTCGGTAAGTGAGACGGTTTATGGTGGTTGGAAGAGCGCGCTTGTTTTGAAATGGAATAGCGTGTGGTAGTTTCGATAAAGATAGTATTTGGGTGTGTGAGACTTGACATCAGTAGAGTTACAGGGTGTGTTAAGTGGTGGTGTCCCATCCTTTCAGGTTGTTAGCCTGAAGTAGGACTAAATACATTTAAATAGTGCAGGTGCTTCTACACCTGCATTGCTTGCTGTTTGGGGTTTTAGGCTGGGTTTCTGTACAGCACTTTGAGATATCAGCTGATGTACGAAGGGCTATATAAATAAATTTGATTTGAGTAGGGTGGTGTTATTTTGTATTATTTTATTTATTATTATTTAAAAAAGTGTGAGTGTTGTGTTAGACTGTGACACCAATCAGGCCTTCGACGACTGGAATTGTCCACGCCTGTGTTAGATGGTAGTTTATTTTTTTAAAGTTAAGTACAAGGGAGTTGTACTCCAGTCTAGTAGGTGGCGGTAATGCAACATTTATTGGATGCCAAACCGCCGTTAAACCTCATCGAAGAAGAACTGCGAATTTGAAGAAAAAAACGAAGTAAAATCATGAAGTCTGTGATCATCAGGTCGGAGCTCTAGAAAGATGCCCGAATTTATAAACTTGGAATTCCGAGTTGGATGACAGTTCAAGAAATATTACCCCCCCCGTTGGAGCTCGTTTCTTCCCGACTACCCAGTTGTCTTGGAAGCACTGAAGTCAGAGATGCCCGAGTTCCCAGGTGTTTTGAACGCAGCATCCCTTTTCCCTGTCTGCGTTCTGTAGTTTCTTGCTTCACTCTAGAAGGCAACGGGTGACAGATCTCTGTGGCTAGATATCAGCCAACAAGCAACACAAAAATGGCGTTCACATTCGCGGCCTTTTGTTACATGCTTGCGTTATTGCTTACGGCCGCTCTCATTTTCTTCGCTATTTGGCATGTAAGTAGCTATATTGGTATCATAATCAAACAGTATGACTTGGAACTATAATGATCTAGCTAGGCAATATAGATAACCAACGTTTTGCAATGAACCAGTTGTTTAGAGGTTTGTCATCCGTTAAACTAACCAAGAATGAATGGCACCCATCCGTGCTGTTTGACCGAAAAGACCGAATCATTTGTTTTCATTCGCTATCAAATATATCTGGCCTACCTTTCTAAACTAACATTTTGTTAAACTCCTAATATAAACGTCAGCCAGCTAGCAAATTAGATCGACATCCGTTAACGTTACCAGAGCTAGCTAAATGGTAACGCTATCAGTTTATACTAGCTAGGTAGCTAACTATACTGAACAAAAATATAAACGCAACAATTAACGATTTTAATGAGTTACAGTTCATATAAGGAAATCTCTATTGAAATAAATCCATCATTAGGCCCTAATCGCAGACATACGCCCAGCCAATCGGAATTCGTTTTCCCCCACAAAAGGGCTTTATTAGACAGAAATACTCCTCAGTTTCATCAGCTGTCCGTCCGGATGGCTTGTCAGACGAACCCGGATGTGGAGGTCCTGGGTTGGCGTGGTTACACGTGGTCTGCTGTTTTGATGAAGATTGGACATACTGCCAAGTTCTCTAAAACGATGGAGGTGGCTTATGGTAGAGAAATTCTGGTGGACATTCCTGCAGTCAGCATGCCAGTTGCACGCTCCCTCAACTTGAGACATCTGTGTCGTTGATGTGACAAAACTGCACATTTTAGTGGCCTTTTTATTGTCCCAAGCACAAGGTGCACCTGTGTAATGATCATGCCGTTTAATCAGCTTCTTGATATGCCACACCTGTCCGGTGGATGGATTATCTTGGTAAAGGAGAAATGCTCACTAACAGGGATGTAGACTAATTTGTGCACAACGTTTGATAGAAATACGCTTTTTGTGCGTATGGAACATTTCTGGGATATTTCATTTCAGCTCATGAAACACGATGTTGCTGGCCCTAACACTGTACCCAAACTGTCCACACGCGTGCGCAAATTGATTTAGTCCCTCCACACCAAATGTTATCAGGAAAATATCAAAACAAACTCTGAACCAATTATATTAATTTGGGGACAGGTCGAAAAGCATTAAACATTTATGGCAATTTAAGCTAGCTAGCTTGCAGTTGCTAGCTAATTTGTCCTATTTAGCTAGCTTGCGGTTGCTAGCTAATTTGTCCTGGGATATAAACGTTGAGTTGTTACATACTCCTACAATTAAACCACACACAAAACCGTCAACCGAATCGTTTCTATTCATCTCTCCTCCTTCCAGGCTTTTTCTTCTTTGGACTTTATATGGCGATTGGCATCTCATAGTTACCATGTCGACCGACCAAACCGTCTTTCAATCACCCACATGGGTATCTGCTTCTATAAACCAATGAGGAGATGGCACGTGGGTATATGCTGCTATAAACCAATGAGGAGATGGGAGAGGCAGGACTTGCACCTCGCTCAACGTCACAAATAGAACTGACTTCTATTTTAGCGCTTGGGCAGCGCAGACGGTCGTTGGCGCGCGTGAGCAGTGTGTGTGCGCAATAATTGAATAAAGTGTGTTTATATTTATTTTGCAACGCTCGCGCACGCAACGCAAGTGGTGTGGTCAGCATGTTAGGTTTGTTGTACCAGCCATTGTTGTCGGCAAGTTGTACCGGAGGGCATTGACAAAATAAACAGGAGGATATGTATTCTCTATGAAAGACAACAGCTGTTAAGCAGTGAGGGGAAACATTATGGCCATTGGCCAGGACATTTGCAATCTGCAGCCTTTTGTTTTTGTTTAATGATCCAGTCGTCTTTGTCATACAAGAATGGGGAAGTCATTTACTTAACACGTGTTCTCTCTTTCTCTCCAGATCATTGCATTTGATGAACTGAAGACTGATTACAAGAATCCGATAGACCAATGTAACACGTTAAATCCGGTAAGTAGAGACTTGATGGTTGCAGGGAACATCTTTCTCCTGACTTCTTTGACTGCATACTGATCTGCTTTCTATAATATGTGCAGTCAGGCCGGATGAGGTTACAGTCAGGCGGATGAGGGTGCGGTGGGCCGAGTGGGTTGCGGTCGGGCGGATGAGGTTGCGGTCGGGCCGGATGAGGTTGCGGTCGGGCGGATGAGGGTTCGCGGTCGGCCGGATGAGGTTGCGGTGGTCATCGGCGCCGGATGAGGTTGGGTGGGCCGGATGAGGTTCGGTCGGGCGGGATGAGGTTACGGTCGGCGGATGAGGTACGGCGGGCGGGATGAGGTTAACGGTCGGGAGCGGGGCGATGAGGTTACGGTCAGGATGAGGTTACGGTCGGGCGGGATGAGGTTACGGCCCTGGCGGTCAGGTCGGATGACGGTTGCGGCTGGGCGTCAGGTCGGATAGGTTGCGGTGGCGGTCAGGTCGGATGAGGTTACGGCTGGCGGTCAGGCGGATGAGGTTCGGCTGGGGTCAGGCGGATGAGGTTGTACGGTCGGCGGATGGCGGTCGGGCGGATGAGGTTACGGCTGGCGGTCAGGCCGGATGAGGTTGCGGTCGGGCCGGATGAGGTCGGTCGGGCCAATTGAGGTGCGTCGCGGTGAGGTTGACGGTCTAGGCGGATGAGGTTACGGCTGGGGTCAGGCCGGATGAGGTTGCGGTCGGCCGGATGAGGTTGCGGTCGGCCGGATGAGGTTGCGGTCGGGCCGGATGAGGTTACGGCACTGGGGTCAGGCCGGATTATAACCTAACTGTTATTAATTATAGTGGACTTGTCAGTTGTCAACTCTTAACTTTGTTTTTTGAAATCTGCATTTTTTTATGTACCATTTTTATGGCATAAAGACAGTTGAAAAGGTAAAAAATTTAACGTTTGTACCGATCTCCGATATAAAATGCGTTTCGGTCTCCAGTCTGTCATTCTGCACAGGGGGAGTGTTTTGCAAACGTCTTTTTTCAGTCAACAAATCTCAAGAGGTGTTGGAATATTTACGAGGGGTATTGATTCAAGCCTGAACCTTCTGTGCTCATTTGTATTAGAAATGACCAGGCTCTATGCAGTCTATAGGATGTCTTGTCTAAGACCGTTAGACCTCGACTCAGTCAGCCTAACATCTCGAGTTGAGTCCAATGAGGAAGTTAAGTAAATGTGGGGGGAAAAGTCATGTGTACAACAGGTCTCAATGTCACTACGTTGCATTGCTTCCTGTGTGTGTGTGTGTGTGCCTTCTGTGTCACCAGTGTATATCTCCATGAGATATTTAACGATTGGAAGTACAGTATGGCTTTTGCAGGGTAGACGGGAGTTTCAACCCGTTTTACCAGACTTCCATGTATGTAAAGGGCTCTTGACTTCATTGTTTTCATTTGGCCATGTTCTGTTTATAACTCCACCCGGACAGCAGAAGAGGACTGCTCACCCCTCATAGCCTGGTTCCTCTCTAGGTTTTTTTCCTAGGTTTTGGCCTTTCTAGGGAGTTTTTCTAGCACTGTGCATTTCTACACCTGCATTGCTTGCTGTTTGGGGTTTTAGGCTGGTTTCTGTACAGCACTTTGAGACATCAGCTGATGTAAGGGCTTTTTTCATAACATTTTATTTTATTTTTTTAAACATCAGTGTAATGAAAGTGGGTGAAGATTAAACATTTTAAGAGAAAGCTTTTCAAGCTGGGCTGAAATGTATTTGGGGACACTTTTATTCTAAACATTAAGGTTGGATCCCTATGAGCTCTGGTCTAAAGTAGTGCACTATATAGGGAATAGGGTGCCATAGAGCTCTGGTCTAAAGTAGTACACTATATAGGGAATAGGGTGCCATAGAGCTCTGGTCTAAAGTAGTGCACTATATAGGGAATAGGGTCCCATTTGGGGCGGTCTTGGTCAGTAGGAGGTTTTGTTATATTACACAGGAAGAGGGTTCATTGGGACGTGCAGAGACACATGGACGTAGGTACCAATGTTGTTATTGATGACCGTAGTGCTACACATACAGAGGTTAAATGAAAAGACTTGCAAATGCTCAGAGCATGACAGCCAACTTCTGTTTGCATGTAGTGTTTTGATAAGAGGCGGCACGTAGCCTAGTMGRTAGAGCGTTGGGCCAGGAACCGAAAGGATGCTAGATCGAATCCCCGAGCTGACAAGGTAAAAAAATATGTCGTTCTGCCCCTGAACAAGTTAGTGTTCCCCGGTGGGCCGTTATTGTAAATAAAAAATGTATTCTTGACGGACTTGCCTAGTTTAAATAAAGGTTACCAAAAAAATAAATAAGAGTACCCTTGTAATATCCCTACTATAAAATGACCCGTTATAACCAGGATTTACTATTATATAATACRGTCTTTTCCCAAGGAGATTATTTTATTAAGTCAATGTTTTTGAAGTAGGGGTTAGCCTACATTTAGGGTGCCTATAATATTTAAAGTATTCTAGTCACACTGACAGATGTCCTACAGTTGATTGTGGGATTTTGTGAGGACAGACAGGAGGCTCTTTAAACCAGGAGTGTATGGGATTAAACAACACATTAACTGTGGTTCTCAGGACGGGTTAATCCGTGCTTTGTGTTACCCTCGCCTGGACTATTCAGCTGTAGTGTCGTACGACAACCCTACTGCCTTTTCTATGACTTAAGGCAGCCAATACAAAAGAGCAGCTGGGGAAGAATCAGTAACAAAATAATGGAATGCTTCAAAATGTTGAGTATTTTTTTCTCAAATTGCTTTCTAGACTTGTGTTTTTAAGGGTAGTTTGCGAACACGACAGTAGATGTGATTTTTGGCTCAACCTTTTTATATTCACATCTGGGGTTCGGGAACGGAGAATCTTAACACCCTCAAGCTCAGACTTTTTTTTTGTTTTGAGATCACTGATTGGATAGTGAAGACATGAGGAGGTCACTGATTGGATAGTGAAGACATGAGGAGGTCACTGATTGGATAGTAAAGACATGAGGAGGTCACTGATTGGATAGTCAATACATTAGGTCACTGATTGGATAGTCAAGACATTAGGAGGTCACTGATTGGATAGTGAAGACATGAGGAGYTCACTGATTGGATAGTAAAGACATGAGGTCACTGATTGGATAGTCAATACATTAGGTCACTGATTGGATAGTAAAGACACTGATTGGATAYTAAAGACATTAGGAGGTCACTGGTTGGATAGTCAAGACATTAGGAGGTCACTGATTGGATAGTAAATACATTAGGAGTWCACTGATTGGATAGTAAATACATTAGGAGGTCACTGATTGGATAGTAAAGACATTAGGAGGAGTTACCTTACATAAAACCAAATGATTCATCTAGGCGTAGTACACCTCCCAAATGGCAACTGGTTCACTATATAGGGTACTACCTAGGGCATTAATATATAGGTAGTATGGGCCCTGGTCAAATGTAGGGCACTAATATATAGGTAGTATGGTGGCATATGGGCCCTGGTCAAATGTAGGGCACTAATATATAGGTAGTATGGTGGTATATGGGCCTGGTCAAATGTAGGGCACTGAAAATGATATAGGTAGATGGTGGCATATGGGCCCTGGTCAAAAGTAGGGCACTAATATATAGGTAGTATGGTGGTATATGGGCCTGGTCAAAGTAGGGCACTAATATATAGGTAGTAGGTGGCATATGGGCCCTGGTCAAATGTAGGGCACTAAATATAGGTAGTATGGTGGCATATGGGCCCTGGTCAAATGTAGGGCACTAATATATAGGTTAGTATGGTGGCATATGGGCCCTGGTCAATGTAGGGCACTAATATATAGGTAGTATGGTGGCATATGGGCCCTGGTCAAATGTAGGGCACTAATATATAGGTAGTATGGTGGCATATGGGCCCTGGTCAAATGTAGGGCACTAATATATAGGTAGTATGGTGGATATGGGCCCTGGTCAAATGTAGGCACTATATATATAGGTAGTATGGTGGCATATGGGCCCTGGTCAAATGTAGGGCACTAATATATAGGTATGTATGATGGCATATTGGGCCTGGGTCAAATGTAGGGCACTAATATATTCAGTGGGGAGAAAAGTATTTGGATAACTGCCGATTTTGCAGGTTTTCCTCTTACACAAGCATGTAGAGGTCTGTATTTTTATCATAGGTACACTTCAACTATGAGAGACGGAAATTAAACAAAAATCCGAAAATCACATTGTATGCAATTTTTGACAGTAATTAAATTTGCCATTTTTTGCATGACATAAGTATTTGATACATAGAAAAGCAACTCTTAATATTTGGTACAGAAACTTTGTTTGCAATTAACAGAGATCTATACGTTTCCTGTAGTTCTTGACTAGGTTTGCAACAAGCCTGCAGCAGGATTTTGGCCCATCCTCCTACAGATCTTCTCCAGATCCTTCAGGTTTGGGGCTGTCGCTGTCATACCCGGACTTTCAAGTCCGTCAAAGAATTTTCCTTTGGTTCAGGTCTGGAGACTGGCTAGGCCACTCCAGGACGCTTAGATGCTTCTTAGGGAGCACTGCTTAGTTGCCATGGCTGTGTGCTTCGTGGTCGTTGTCATGCTTGGAAGCCAGCCACGACCACTTCAATGCGTCTTTATGAGGGAAAGGGGTTGGTTGGCCAATGATCTCGACGATACTGGCCCATCAGTACTCCCCTCAATTACGTGCAGTCGGTCCTCTGGTCCCACTTCAGAAGCAAATCCCAAAGAATGATTCCACATCATTGGATTCGTTACCGCACTGGATCTGGGTGACTTTTTCTTGGGGTTGTAGCTCAAGCTATCCGACATATTCTATTTCCTCCAAACGGCGGGAGTGGAGTGTAGACAGCTAAGAAAGCTCTTCTTTTTTGTGCTCATTTCAGACGAACACAAATGACTCTCACATTCACTCCTCTGGATCAATCCAGTCGGTGACATTGGCTTAATTCAGAGCAGGCTGGGACCATGGGTGCACTAGGCTTTAAGACAGGGGTGCACTTTTGCGTGCGCTGCATTTAGGATTTAATCCATGGACGGCGTAGTGTGTTATAATGGTTTTTTTGTAGCAAAGCATGTGGTCCGACCACGACTCTCATTCTGTAGGTCTATGGGATGAGCCAGGCTCCTGCGCGCTAGTTCTGGCTGTCCACTCCTCTTCGCTTCCCATCGGATATTGATGCCCAAGCGAGCGTCGAATATCTTGGCACTGTAGCCCGTCAGCCACGAGGGTGGTTAGCCGTCACCATCTTTGAATTTGCGCATTTCCTCATAATTTGCGCAACAGTTGTTTCGTTTAACCAAGCCTGCCTTGCCGTATTCGTCCTGTGCCATCCAGCCTGTGCAGGTTAGCAACTCTTTTCACCATGATGTACTTACACAGCTTATGGTTTTACGAGCCATTGTGGAGAGGTTGGAATCTGTTTGAATTGTGTGTGGACCAGGTGTCTTTTATACAGGTACGAGTTTCAAACAGGTGCAGTTAATACAGGTAATAGAATGGAGAACAGGAGGGCTTCTTAAAGAAAACTAACAGGTCTGTGAGAGCCGGGAATTCTTACTGGTTGGTAGTGATCATAATACACTTATGTCATGCAATAAAATTGCAAATTAATTACTATTAAAAATCATACAATGTGATTTTCTGGATTTTTGTTTTTAGATTGCCGTCTCTCACAGTTGAAGTGTACCTATGATAAAAAATTACAGACCTCTAATTTGCTTTGTAAGTAGGAAAAACCTGCAAAATCGGCAGTGTATCAAAACTTACTTGTTCTCCCCACTGTAGTAGTATGGTGGCATATGGGCCCTGGTCAAATGTAGGGCACTAATATATAGGTAATATGGTGGGATATGAGAAGCACTCGTACTTTTGTATTTCTGTTCAAGATGGACGTTAGCACACTTGTAGTTTTTTTTTTTTACATTTACGGTTTAACCTCGGGTTTGCCAATGTTGCCCTAAATGGTTTCGGTCAATGTTCAGTTCTCTGCTATGGACATTTTATGTAGAATGTGTCCCAAATAGCTCCCTATTCACTATATAGTGCACTATAGTGTTTCCGCTGGAAAAATGTGTTGCGGGGGTCGTGGATCCCCCTGTTTTGGGGGGTGTCCAGAGTCCCCCTTGGATCATGTTCATGTAGGAGGACTGAGTAGCTCAGTTCTGGTGACTTTAGAGGACATTCTACTCTTAAAATAAATGAAAATAAAATAATACTGATGCCATCTAAAATATAATTTCCACCTCCAAAAATGAGCCCAATAACATATTGGACCATCTATTTAGCCTATGCATGGTCCATATTATTATTATTATTGACTTGGCTAGTTAACCTTTTATTTAAATAAGTGATCAGGTATGCTATTAGCAATAAGCATTATCACCTGTAGCCCAACTGCTATAAACGTGCTGAAATATGGCGTCGCCTGTCTGTTGGTTTGATCGTTAGTAGCGAAGCAGGTGAGCTGGAAACCAAATCAGCTGGCGGGTGGAATGAAAACACTTTCGACGTGTGGGTGTTGGCTCGTGGGTCACAACAATTATATTACGGGTCGGAAACATTTTAAATAAATAKAAATMAAAAAAATACACTTTTTAACAACACAGGAGCTTGTTGCGAATTCCATTTCTGTGAGCGACGAGGCAGACAAGGCTAGCAGCATAGTGTGTAGTAGGGAATTGTCCCTTGTGTGCTGCGAAAATATTCTACATTGTCGACGCGCAGGGTTTATGTTCTCTCTCTCTCTCCATGTTAGAATACGACACGTTGCCAATTTTACTTTCCTTGGATAGCCATTTTAGCATAAACTAGACTAACGTAGGCCTAACCGGAGAAATAAAAACCTTTCTGATAAGGGAATAAGTTACGTCGTCACCGTGGAAACGGGTGCTGCGCGAGGACAACAACGCGGTAGATGGGTTACGCAGCCTGCACAAAGTGCAAGCATGTAGGCCGATTTGTTTTCAATAATTGTTAATAAGCCTATTAAATTATTTATTATTTAACCAGGCAAGTCAGTTAAGAACAAATTCTTTATTTACAATGACGGCCTACACRGGCCAAACKCGGACGACGCTGGGGCCAATTGTGCGCTGCCCTATCCCAATCATGGCCGGTTGTGATACAGCCTGGATTSGAACCACGGTGTCTGTAGTGACGCCTCTAGCTCTGAGATGCACTGCCTTAGACCGCTGTGCGGCCTCCTTTATGCAGGCTTTKGTTCATTAGACATACACAGGCCATATAAATGGTAAAACATGTGCAGCTGGCAAAGGTTTGAGTAGCCTACTAAATAAATGTAGTTTATTTTTGCAGCCTATATTAGATTCTGTGGGATATTTATCCCACATAGAACACAGAACAACAAGCCGACTAGATAAACTATTCTACTATGTGCTTGTCAGATTGTTCTATTCATTACTTGTTTTGTTTGCAGAGGAAAAGTACATYTGGAATGTTCCAGCATTTTCAAAGTGCGCATCGGCAGAACAATATATTTTTCATGTTACATATATATATTTTTTTTGGGGGGGGGGGCGTGGCTGACTATGCCACAGGTAAATGACTTCAGCAGAAACGCTGCTGCACTGCTATTGGCCAGGGCTCATAAGAAATAGGGTTCCATTTGAGACGTAGACATACATCTAGTGTAACATGACATCTACTATCACGTTTCAATGTAGCAGTGCTGGAAACACCGCCCCTCTCCATCTGTGGGCTTTGGTGGGTCGTCACCCCACCTCTTCATTTGGATGCATGTCTTTTTTTTATGCCTGAGCCTACACCAGATGACGTCACAGTAGCTCTGTCCCTGACCTGTGCGGAAAGATGGAATCAGACGGAATGTTCCTTACAGAGTGCACTTCTTTACATCAGGGCCCTGGTCAAAAGTAGTGCACTACTTTACATCAGAGCCCTACGGGTCCTGGTCAAATGTAGTGCACTATTTAGGGAATAGGACGCACAGCTGCTGCTCTGGCTGCAGAAGCTACTGTCTCAAACGGTATCAAGGGCTTAAAACGCATGTCTTAACAGTTTAGGCCTAAATTGTTCTGTTAGTCCAAATATCTATTTAATTCATGCTCATGGTGTCCTCTGTACTTGAACATTTGTTGTACAAAGGCAACAATCATTCTATGGCCAACGCAACATGCAAGACTTGCACACATTTMCAGTCTCTGTCTCTAATTTCTACTGTATCTGTTTTCTGGCATAGCAGTGAGTACTTGTCAGTGTATTTTCTTGTTGCTATGACTGCCTCAGTGTAAGGATACTGTGTTGTTTACTAATGTTGTTGTTTACATGCACCTCCCAGCTGGTACTCCCGGAGTATCTCATCCACGTGTTCTTCTGCGTGATGTTCCTGTGTGCTGCAGAGTGGCTCACCCTCGGCCTCAACATGCCACTGCTGGCCTACCACGTCTGGAGGTACGTTCAAGGGGTTTGATGTGTCACTTTAAGCAATGTACACATGCAATTTTTTTGTTTTGCCCCCCCCAGTGAAAACAGTAACACACTTTCTTTGAAAACATTCTAACCATTATATATATARACATTTCTGCTGCGACATTCACCTTCCAATGGCAATTTTTATGGTTCATGATTTGTTAAAACCATTTAATGAATCTCAGCCTGGATGACAGATTTAATTTCTCTTGGATATGCGCCACTTGAAATTCTGCGGTGTTGTTTCTACGGAAACCAATGTAATGGACTTAACCATGCTGACACCAGCTAAATGTGTCATGTTTCTATAAGTAAGCCTATCTGTTTAACGCGTTTCTATAAATAGGCCTATCTGTTTAACGCGTTTCTATAAATAGGCCTAAATGTGTTTCTCTGCAAGCACATACTCTTTACTTTTAACAGATTCAAACCCTGTGGACCCTTTTTTTAAATAGTCCCGCTGCTATGAACCAACACGTTTCCTGGTTAATCATTTGTTGACTTCCATGCGTCATGTTTCTCTGCAGGTATACGAGCAGGCCGGTGATGAGTGGTCCAGGCCTCTATGATCCAACTACGATCATGAACGCTGACGTCTTGGCCTACTGTCAAAAGGAGGGCTGGTGCAAACTGGCTTTCTACCTCCTCTCCTTCTTCTACTATCTCTACGGGTATGTTCTTTACCTCCTCTCCTTCTTCTACTATCTCTACGGGTATGTTCTTTACCTCCTCTCCTTCTTCTACTATCTCTACGGGTATGTTCTTTACCTCCTCTCCTTCTTCTACTGTCTCTACGGGTATGTTCTTTACCTCCTCTCCTTCTTCTACTGTCTCTACGGGTATGTTCTCTCTACCTCCTCTCCTTCTGTCTCTACGGGTATGTAGTATTAACTGATCTGCCTTAAAGGCTGAGTTTTGTTTTGGGCTCATGTCCTCTGTTTAACTGAAGTGTCTTAATGAATGTTACAGTTAATTTCAATGACGAGTTTCCCCCTAAACAATTTATTTATTTTTCTTACAGGATGATCTATGTGTTGGTGAGCTCTTAGAGGGGAAGATCTGCATGTCGGAGATAAAACTGGTTTTAGTGGCCGCAGGAGAAGCTGAAGTGGGACCTGCTGCGAAGACCGACCATTCAAGATGGCTGCCGTTTTCAAGAGGCTGGATTGACTCAACGCCGTGCGCCATTACTATACAAAAACATTTCTCCCTTTTTTTTCTTCTTAAATGAATATTGTCGGTTTCAGTCGCAGCTGTCCTCTCGTTCAACACAATGCTTTTTGAGAGGAAGAATGACCGACCTCAGAATCGTTCGTTTCCATTATTTCATGCTTTTAACATTTTTATTTAATAATCCCTACTTTTGACTGAACAAATGTGCATTGTCAGTTAATAGTAAGCAGGCTGCTCTGAATCTAACACTTAATTTAGGAAATGTTGATTTGAATTAGATGCCAAGCTTTTAAAATGTATTTAAGGTATGCAATGGGGGGGGGGGGTTTATCATAATTACATAGTAAAATAGTTTTCTTGCCCAGACACATTTAAAACTTGAACTCACCTAAATGGGTAGAGTAGTCTTGATCATCGGATGGAAAACGTGTTGCACAGACGAGGGCCATTAGTATGGTTGTCTTAAACTATTTGATATTGTTTTAGGTTTGCCATGCTTTCTGGTCGTCTCATTCTACTTTTATAGCCCTTGTCATACATCCTTGCTTTAACAGGTGTTTTTTCCCCCCCCTCTTGTCAGTAGATGCTGCGTGAAGCTATAGAAATCCCAAGAAAAGTTCCTTACGAGGAATATCTGAACCTGTTATGAGCTCAAAGAAAAACCAATTCCAGAATTTAAATTTAGTTCCCCCCTCCCATCTAAACAACCAACTCCATTATGTTAATTTAGTTCCCCCCTCCCATCTAAACAACCAACTCCATTATGTTCCCCCCACCTTGAATGTTTCACTCCAATTATATTACAACCTGACACGGATGTTGCTGGAGCAGTGATGTTTTATTTTCCTCCAAGTACTTACAGATTGTGGGATTACTCTATAAAAAGAATGTTGTTATATAAGTATTTTCTGTATTTACCAGTTTTCCCACCCTGTAAAATCAGGTTGGCGTGTTTGTTTTACATCCATATTTTTTTTTGGGGGGGGGGCTTTAACTTCAATGTATTTATACTAGAGTAGCTCATTTCACKTAGTGAATGACAACTTGAATTATGAATCCAAATAAACCTACCCCTACTATACTCTGTACCAGATTGGTTTGATTTTCCAGTGAGGTAGCTAGGGCTGTCGGATAGAAACCATTTAAATCTGAGCGGTATACTACGTCATTTAGCAGACATTTTGTGTAGGGGTGTGGAATTTTACTAACTTCAGAAGTGTTTATTTTTTTTAAACCTAAAATACGCCACAGGTTTGACATTTTCCCGCAACTGGGTGATCAAATTAAGATCCTACATCAGTATGACTTAACGCTCTCTGCTGCACATAGATAATGTGAACTAAATCACCCTCTACTCCGGGTTAGATGTAAACATATCTACCTCCATTTAGTATATGCTACGAATTCAAATMTATTTGTTGTGGATAACGTTAGCTACGCTAGGTGATAGAGTACGGGTTAGCTACCATGCTATGTAGTTGCAAAAATGCTAAAGTTGTCCGTGACGAGATTCGAACAACCTTTCGGTTGCTAGGCATTGGACTTATAAATCATTGATCCTTGACTATAACTTATACATGCTTCATGAACTTAGTTAAATTGTCCCACCTCATCAGAAGCCAATATTTTGATATTGAGGTTGGTCATTACTTGCATCCATAGCTATGATTTTGAGTGGTTACATTTCTRATCTTTTTACAGAAACGGGCGGGGATGTCGCAACTGCTGATGGACGTTTTAAAAGAGAGAACTCCGTTATACATTAATGTTAGCTCTCTAGCTAATCAATTTGATATGTATAAAACATGAGCTAGGTGGTTGACTTACCATCCTCCAGAAAACAGGGTCATGGCTAGAAGGGACATTAACGTAAAAAGTATATTTTTTTTTTAATGCATTTTAGCTAAACCTTTACCTACGGGAGCGGTCAAAATGTACACAATTGTAAAGACATTGGTAGTCAACTTGGTTCTGAAGTTATTTGGGAAATCACAAAAAAAGTATTTTTATCTAGTAGTAATACAGGTCTTGTGGTGAATGGGAGGAGCCCATCACCCTCTTCTAACGGGTGCGTCCTGCTCCACTGCTACCTGCGGGGACTTGTGGGTCCCTAAACATTTTAAATACCTTTTTGTTAGGGTCCTGGTGACCACGTTAATTTTTGTTGTTGTTGCTCTAGCAGGCACTACACAGTCATCATCAAGCTTGAATATTTGAATCAYCTGTGTCGTGCCTGCTAGGGCAAAAAAATGAAATGGTGACCKCAAGACAGTTTGGGAAATACTGCCTTGACTTGTTTATTCATAAAARGTGTCTCAGGAGTTCTGATCTAGGATCAGTTTAGCCCTTAAATCAGAACAACAAAGAGACTTTAATGCTTTATCAACAAGATTTATATTATCCATTTTCTTTGGCAGAACTACAAAACATTTTATTCTCGTAATATTTTTTCCAATTAGAAGTTCATAGTTGTTTGTATAAAAAAAATATATATATTCACGCTTCTCTTCCATAGATGCAAGGCATCAGGTGACTATGCAGCTCTCCCCACTCAGAATAGAAGCGTGACGTTAAACCCCGGGCTCTTTACGACAGAACATCTCCTGCCCTTCAGATGGACCTGGAGCCATAGTAATGACAAACCAAACCAGTCAAAACGACGGCACCCTATACAGTGCACTACTTTCTGACCAGGGCCCATAAGGGTCAAAAGTAGTGCACTACATACAAAATAGGGTTCTATTTAGGACGTATACCATCATGCTACCACTGTCCAGTGTGGAAAATACCTTTTCACCAGTTCCAAATGGTTTCCTTTACTTTARCTTGGCTCAGTTTCAAAATGTTCATGATGAATCTAGTGATCCATGAGCCCTGCCAGTACCCTTAGTTGGAGAAAAAAAACCGTCCCTAACCCGATGTATAATGTCCGGCAGAGCTCTAGTCTGAGATGGCAAATACCCAGGCTGCAGTACCCCTCTCCTCAAAGTCCTCGACACCAGGTAGGACCAGCGGGCCTGGAGGGACAGGCACCAGGGCCAGTGAGACCCTAGTATGAAAACAGGGTCATCAGCTTGACTAAGGGACCACCACCTTTCCTTCACACCCATCTGGGATAAATCACCACAACAGGTTCATCTTTATGAAACCCTGGCTGATCAATCAAATGCACTTTGGTGGAAAAGTGCAATGCTCCGTCGACAACATCTGTTTGTGCTGTCTTGTCAATTACTAGCCTGGTTCCAGATCTGTTTGTGCTGTCTTGTTGTGATAACATATAGCACAACGGTCGTGTATTACTGATCTCTGCTACAATTGCTGCGTTTACACAGGCAGCGTAATTCTGATTTTTTGGGTCAAAAGATCAGAATTGAGCTGCCTGTGTTAACTCAGCACCACTGTACAAGGGTCCTTACAGAGACTAAAGGTCATTAAGAAAGCACCTGAAACAAGTAAAACCCATTCTAGTCACACCGACCAACACCGAGGTCCTGGCAGAAAGACCCCTGGAACATTCAGGCAGCAAGAGAAATGAAAAGCCAGATCATGTTTCCCAAATAGCACCCTATTCCCTATATAGTGCACTACTTTAGATCAGAAAGCCCCGGCTCTAGTCTAAGGTAGTGCACTATATAGAGGATAGGGTGCTATTTGGGACGCAAACCACGTGAATGTGAAATGAGAATACAGCAGAATGTGATTAAGACTGGGTGATTTATTAATTAATCTCATCAAGACCATTAATACAAAGCACAGTTTTAAAAGGCCACACACACCAACCAACCCACAGCTGGGTCAAGCTGTTTACAGCAGTGCCACAGGAGGAGCGAAACCAGGGTCCTTGTTCATTTGGGCACACCGTAGCAAAAACATTTTGCAATTAACAGCAGCGTAGGATCGTCGCTAGGGTTGCACATTTCCGTTAACTTTCCCAGTTTGAAAACTCCTGGAATCTGGCAGAATTAAGCAAGAAATTCAGGAAAACCCTACATAGGACCGTCACCATTACACATCATGGCATTAACAGAAGACCCATCAACAGTACAGCCTAAAGTGTGTTCTGCTCGCATTCAGATAAATGGTCAATTCAATCTTCAACTATGCTCATCAAGTAACATACAGTGGCCAGTTTATTAGGTACACCCATCTAGTACGGGTCGGACCCCACCCCCTGTAGTCATGAAGGGATGAATCTGCTGTGGGGTTCAACATCGGTAAATTGAGGGACCTAAACGTGTGCCAGGAAAG
>NW_019943989.1:25115-31834 GCF_002910315.2 Salvelinus sp. IW2-2015 | reverse complement strand
GGAAAAACAGAACAAGTTCAACTAATACCTCTCTGTTTCAAAGTGTTTTATTCTGTAGGACTTCCTGGGGGTTTGACTACGACCCAGGGTTATTCTGTCGGACTGCCTGGGGGTTTGACTACGACCCAGGGTTATTCTGTCGGACTGCCTGGGGGTTTGAATACGACCCAGGGTTATTCTGTCGGACTGCCTGGGGGTTTGAATACGACCCAGGGCTATTCTGTAGGACTGCCTGGGGGTTTGAATACGACCCAGGGCTTATTCTGTAGGACTGCCTGGGGTTTGAATACGACCCAGGGTTATTCTGTAGGACTGCCTGGGGGTTTGACTACGACCCAGGGTTATTCTGTCGGACTGCCTGGGGTTTGACTACGACCCAGGGTTATTCTGTCGGACTGCCTGGGGGTTTGAATACGACCCAGGTTATTCTGTCGGACTGCCTGGGGTTGAATACGACCCAGGTGTTTCTGTCGACTGCCTGGGGGTTTAATACGACCCAGGGTTATTCTGTAGGACTTCCTGGGGGTTTGAATACGACCCAGGGCTATTCTGTAGGACTGCCTGGGGGTTTGAATACGACCCAGGGTTATTCTGTAGGACTGCCTGGGGTTTGACTACGACCCAGGGTTATTCTGTAGGACTGCCTGGGGGTTTGACTACGACCCAGGGTTATTCTGTAGGACTGCCTGGGGGTTGACTACGACCCAGGGTATTCGTTAGGACTGCCTGGGGGTTTGAATACGACCCAGGGTTTTTCTGTAGGACTGCCTGGGGTTTGAATACGACCCAGGGTTATTCTGTAGGGACTGCCTGGGGGTTTGAATACGACCAGGGTTATTCTGTCGGACTGCCTGGGGTTTGAATACGACCCAGGGTTATTCTGTAGGACTGCCTGGGGGTTTGAATACGACCCAGGGTTATTCTGTAGGACTGCCTGGGGGTTTGAATACGACCCAGGGTTATTCTGTAGGACTGCCTGGGGGTTTGAATACGACCCAGGGTTATTCTGTCGGACTGCCTGGGGTTTGAATACGACCCAGGGTATTCTGTCGGACTGCCTGGGGGTTTGACTACGACCCAGGTTATTCTGTAGGACTGCCTGGGGGTTTGAAAGACAAGTATGCAAACACTGACTGAAACCATGGAAACCATATTGAACAAGGGAACAGAACAGTGGTGCTGTTGCGCATTAAAGACAGGAGGACCTAAACGTGTGCCAGGAAAGGGACCTAAACGTGTGCCAGGAAAGGGACCTAAACGTGTGCCAGGAAAGGGACCTAAACGTGTGCCAGGAAAATATTACACCACCACCATGTACTGTTGACTCCAGGCAGGATGTGACCATGGACTCCTGCTGCTTAAGCCAAATCCTGGAGCCGCTTTGGTCTCGTTTTGAGCTGATAGGAGTGGAACCAGGTGTGGTTGTCTGCAGTAATAGACCATCTGTGACGAGGACGGACGACCTGTGCGTTCCTCGATGTTGTTCTACACACCACTGTCGTACTGCGCCGTTATGCCCGACTTAGCTAGCCATTCTCCTTCAAAACGGCTCTCATCAACAAGCTGTTTTCACCCACACGACTGCCATTTAAATGTTTTTTGTTGGGGGGGGTTTGTCGAACCATTCTCAGTAAACACGAGACACGGTTGTGCGCGAAAAGCCAAATGAGGCCGGCCGTTTCTGAGATACTGGAACCCGGCGCGCCTGACTCCGATGATCTTACCACCCTCGAAGTCGCTTAGGTCACTGGTTTGGCTCAATCTAAACGTTCAATCCAACAGTAACTGAATGCCTCGATGCCTGCCTGCTTTACATAGCAAGCCACAGCAATTTGTGAGAGGTGGTGTACCTAATAAACTGGCCTCTGAGTGAGTGTGTGTGTATATATATATATATATACACACACACACACACACTTTTGACCAGGGTATTACTGCACTACATAGGGAATAGGGTAGTGCACTACATAGGGAATAGGGTAGTGCACTACGTAGGGACTAGTGTTCCATTTGGGATACAACCTTTCATTCCTTTACACTAGCTGGGAGGGAGAAATTAGCCTGAGTCCCAGATCTGTATGTGTCGTCTTGCCAACTCCTATTTCTTTGTCACGTGTCATGACAACAACATACTTTTAATGACATAACAACAGGACGTAGTGTGGCAATAATACAAAAGAGTTGGCAAGACAGCACGAGCCAGTCTAGAACTCAGGCTAGGGTCGGAAGACATGGCTTTACTCTGTTTAGATTCTAGCCTGGGGGGGGGGGGATTGTCTGCAAGTAAGTAAGTTAGAGACACAGTGACCTGTTTTTATCTGACCATAGCAGCATTGGACAGTTAGGCAACGTGGAGGGGTGGGGGGGTATATGTAATACAACAGAGAAGTCACTTTATACAAATTATTTAGTTAGTGTATACATGTTATATACACAGCATCCACAAACGTGTACAGTTTTTCTTGTGTATAGCTTTTGTTCTAAGCATTACATAGGAAACCGTATTTAGTTTTTCTATTCAGGATTTTTTAAAATAGCATTAGACAACTTTTGCCTCTACTCTGTAAAATAGAAAACTAAATTAAAAGGCACATCCGAGCATGATGCATGTGTTGTTTCAGTCTTAAAATTAAAAGGTATTTTTGACAAGAGAGAGGACAAGGAACTCTGGCTAATAGAAGCAGGCTCCCCTCTCTGTGAATCCAGATATTTCCAACAGTCATAGGGCCGTGGAGCAATTCGGTTTGTCACCAGGGGAGCCGTGGCAATTCCCGTTTGTCCACCAGGGGAGCGTGGAGCCAATTCCGTTTGTCCACCAGGGAGACCGTGGAGGGACCAATTCGTTTGTCCACCAGGGAGGCCGCAGTGGAGCAATTCCCCGTTTGTCCACAGGGGACCGTGGAGCCAATCCCGTTGTCCACCAGGGGACCGTGGAGCCAATTCCCGTTTGTCACAGGGGCTGTGGAGCCAAATTACAACTGGTGTTGTCCAGGGGCCGTGGACAATTCCCGTTTGTCCACAGGGGAGCGTGGGACAATTCCCGTTTGTCCACCAGGGGAGCCGTGGAGCCAATTCCCCGTTTGTCACACAGGGGAGCGTGGAGCCAATTCCCGTTTGTCCACAGGGGACGTGGAGCAATTCCCGTTTGTCCACCAGGGGAGCTGGAGAATTCCCGTTTGTCCCCAGGGGAGCTGAGACCAATTCCTTTTTGTCCCCAAGGGAGCCGTGGAGCATTCGTTTGTCCACCAGGGGAGCCGTGAGCCAATTCCCGTTTGTCCACCAGGGAGCCGTGAGCCAATTCCGTTTGTCCACCAGGGGAGCCGTGGAGCCAATTCCGTTTGTACCAGGGGGACGCCGTGGAGCAATTCCCGTTTGTCCACAGGGGAGCCGTGGAGCCAATTCCGTTGTCTACTCCAGGGGAGCGTGGAGCCTTCCAGTTTTGTTCCACCAGGGGAACCGTGAGCCAATTCCCGTTTGTCAAGGGGGCCGTGGAGCAATTCCCGTTTGGTCACAGGGGAGCTGTGTAACAATCCGTTAGTCCACTAGGGGAGCTAGCCTTCTCTTTGTCCCAGGCTTTGGTTGGGTTGCTACGTGTGACGGCTCCAATGCTGAATTTCCATACAGAACCAGAAGGCTGGTACAGTAACTGGGGATGATGGTACTAACTAGTCTGTAGTGTTGGACAGACAGTAGGACACATCTTTAACTTGGGATGATTGGTTTTATTTAAGACATCATCTTGGCTTTAAGGGATGTATTCATTAGCAAAAAAAAAAAAAACAACAACTTTGCAACAGAAAACATTATGCAACGAAAACAAGAGTTTCTATTGGACAAATTCAGGTAAGTCCCATCCCGTTTCGTTTNAACGAAAACAAGAGTTTCTATTGGACAAATTCAGGTAAGTCCCATCCCGTTTCGTTTTCATCCCGTTTCGTTCCTAGTGAATACACCTCTGGAGAAAAAAAAGAAAAAAAAAAGATCCCATGGTCAGACCATTACTCTGTTCCAGCTGGCTGATGTGTGTTATTAGGTAGGTACCGATTGGTGTAGCACAGAGAATGTTCGACCAACCGTAACAACCAATCAATGTGTTTGAAATGTCCATGTGTAGTTGCAGGGGGTGCGTTTGAATAGTAGTGCTGAGATGTGTGTTACAGGTCGGTTCAGTTTTGGTACAATCATGTTTTTCTTTTTAGTTTCCATCTTTAAAAAAAAAAACGAAAAAACATTAAATGCGAAAACAGAATAATTAATACAAGTCCCTTGATGGTAGTGAATGCCCATTACTGCTTATCACTTATTAACCATCTATTCACATTACTATAGTAAAGTTGTGTATACTAGCCTACATTGGTTGATGACCATTTCATTACAAGCCTCATCTCATGTCTATAAAGCTGCTGTCTGATCACTATTTTACTAGTTCTTCAAAGTTAAATAAGGCATATTTTTATGACTGCCGAATACCAACTATCAAATCACTTGGATCAGGTCATTTCAGGTAGAGATACCTCACYAAGCAGCTGCTCTCAATCCCCTTGGATTGTACTACGTCTCCTTTCGCTCTCTGGTCTGCCCACAGACCGGACAAGTAGGCGTGCAATGGATTATGGTAATTGTAGTCAATTA
This sequence comes from Salvelinus sp. IW2-2015, assembly GCF_002910315.2. Classification (NCBI taxonomy): domain Eukaryota; kingdom Metazoa; phylum Chordata; class Actinopteri; order Salmoniformes; family Salmonidae; genus Salvelinus; species Salvelinus sp. IW2-2015. The sequence continues at coordinate 27,202 of NW_019943989.1, read as the reverse complement.
CCATGTTTTCGGCCGCTAACCTATGTATAATATTGGCTTGTTGGAAACTACAACTCCCTATTACATCACACAATTTTTCTCTAGAGAAACTGCGCATTGAGGTCACAGAAGAAAAAAACTGAACGAAATGGAATTGATGTCAGTCAATTTGCTGTTTTACACCCCCCCCCCAGCATTTAATTGCTCAGAACTCAAATTTAGAAAATGCTCCTTTATTTGAAATAGACAAGATGGCGGCATACACAATGTTGGATGACTTCATGGAGGAATTTTTATTTATTTAATTACGCTGCATTTTCTAAAATTCAAAAAACACAAACCCCCTGCAACTAGACAAGGACTTTACGAGGACATTGGTTGTCTTCCAAGTCGGCAATTGAGGGAAGTATGGACAAGTTAAGGCTGGTTGATCTGTACTACCACCAAAACAGTAACTAACACGTAGCGGCTAACGGAGCCTCACATTAGCATGTTACAATCTGCTAGCTACCCTGGACAGATAAAGCTCTGGCTGCTGTTATCTCTCCTCTCTGCCAGTGATGTGATGACATCTTGTCGTTAACCCTCTTCCTCGATCGGAGCGCTTTGATATCCATCATATGACAAAAAAAAAAAAAAAGGGTAGACATGACAAACGTTGACCAAGCTCTATGTGCAAGTGGAGCGAACACACCCCCCCCCCACCCGCCCGCCCGCCCCTCCACAGAGGACAGTGCTGTGGGGTTAAAGGCAACATCTGAAATGGAGGGTAATTCTAGGACCAGCGGGGTGGTACGTAGCTACCATCTACAGCAAGGAGCCCATGTCCAGGGCTATATGGTCTTCCTGTACCACACAGTACACAGCCCTGTGAATACCGCTGAGCTCACGCACATTACAGTCACAGCTCTGCACAGTTCAGTGAAGACAAAACAACGACAAAAGGAGGGGAAGGATTTCAGTGTGACAAAGATCAGGTTGGTAATGTCTGAAACGACTGGATGAAAAAATATCCAGAGTCCATTTTTAGTTAGTCATTCCTCAAAACATGAATCCCTTATATAACCCCAGCAGAACAAAGGACTGGTCACTAAAGGTGGGAGTCGACACAAACGGGAGGAGAACTTCCAACACTTTGATGATTCTCGTGCTTGTTCCCAGACAGAACCACAGTAAATGTTTGATAACAGAGCACCGAGGTCTGTACGGTCCAGAGTGGAGTCCGTCCGTCCGTCCGTCCGAGAGCCACAGGACAGGAGGACTGACTCCTGGGGCGAACGAGTGAATGGTGCTCGCAAGCACTACCGTGTGCCAACGCAACAATGCCCATAGATCCACACATAGCGTTGCCAGTGAGAAGACCTGTCCATGCTGATGGAAGTGTCATACTGGTCTGTATAGTCCCCAACCACCAGGACAGACCGAAGAGGCCCCAGCCACCCCTCTGCTTTCTGGGTTCAGCACAGTGTCTCTTTTGGGGGTCGGAGAGTTACTGCTGGACTGTGGCAATACTGTCCTGTCCACTCTAGTACAGAGTGGAATATCTATATGAAGAAAGTGACAGAGTCAGTGTTGTGTACAGGTGTGTGACGTGCACTGCACACACGGAGGAGGAGGAGTTAAATATCAGTGTCTTGGGGCTCCTTGTTCATTGGCTGGCACACTGGTGTGGATTATCCCATTGGCACAGAGGGCTTGAAATGAAGGTGGGGCTACTGATACCCTGAGAGGAGTGGCCGTGGTGTGATTGGTCAAATGTAGGAGGGGTTTGGAGTCTTTGTTACGATCAGTAGCTTTAAAAATCATGATTAGTTTGTTTTCAAATCGCTCTGTGTCATGAGGTCATAGTTTGATACAGTTTGTATTGTGTGGAGCAGCAGCCATGATGATAAGGAAACAAAAGAAGCAAGGAGGCTCCTCATTGGCTACCCTCTGTGCTCTCCACCAATGAGAGGCTCTGTAAAGGGGGTGGCAACAGCTCCCTCTTGTAGGTCTTTGGGGGCGGTAGTATTGTTCAGGATTACGATTACCTGGGCACGGTGAATAACCTGGACAGACACGTGTAGTAGTTATTGGTCAGGTTAGATACCCTGGGAGCAGACGGAGTA
>NW_019943989.1:13103-18686 GCF_002910315.2 Salvelinus sp. IW2-2015 | reverse complement strand
AAGTTTGGGAGCTGGGAGGAGGAGTTGTGGCGGGGAGGTACAGTGGGGCCATGATGGGCAGGGGAGCGGGCAGAGACTGTTCTGGCTGCGCTGAGCAGGCAGCTCCGTCGGGGGACGGGGGCGAGGGGGTACCCGGGGCGTTCCAGGGGACGAGGGGAACTGCCAAAATCCCAGTGGAACGGCTGACGGGGGAGGGTTGAAGGAGGTAGGTAGTTATTGGTCAGGTAGATACCTGGGACAGACGGGTAGGTAGTTATTGGGCAAGTAGATACCTGGGACAGACAGGTAGGTAGTTATTGGGCAGGTAGATACCTGGGACAGACGGGTAGGTAGTTATTGGGCAGGTAGATACCTGGGCAGGTAGATACCTGGGACAGACAGGTAGGTAGATACCTGGGCAGGTAGATACCTGGTCAGGTAGGTAGATAGGGCAGGTAGATACCTGGTCAGGTAGGTAGATAGGGCAGGGCCAGATGGTATGCGTGTGTCACCTAATACCCTTTTCACAGTATTATTCTGACCCGAACCGTACTGTGTTGGCGTCAACATATTCCCTTCTCATTGACCTTTACGGTTCCAGCAACTATGTTGGATGGGTGACAGGTCAGTTCAGGCTCAGTAGTGTGAGAAGGATGTAGTACTGTTTGTCAGCTATGTTGGATGGGTGACAGGTCAGTTCAGGCTCAGTAGTGTGAGAAGGATGTAGTACTGTTTGTCAGTGTGCTCCCGTCTGTCCGGAAGGTCTTACCAAAGAAAGGCACACAGGGCGGGTTAATGGACTTGAGCTTGGCCAGGTACTTCTTGAAATGGTCCTGGCTCAGTTCCACTGCTTCCTCTAGGATCCTCTTCTTCCTCTCGGGGACCGCCTGAAAGACAAGGACAATATCTCTCGTTAACTTGCTGCTCGGTAAAAGGATTGGGAGAATGTCAAATTGCATTTTCTTGATTCTTCGCCTCCTTCTCCAAAACCCATTGGATGAGAAGGTCAGAGGGGAGGGACCTCTGACTTTCTCATCCAATGGGTTTTGGAGGAGGAGATTGGACGTGACGAATCAAATAAATGTATTCTCTCTGGTCTTAGTGCTCAATAGGCACCAGACAGTGGAACAACTGGCCTTTGTTCAGGGAGAACGACATATTTTTACCTGCCACCCTATTGATGTTACATTGAGAAACTAAATACAGTGATAAATGTTATTTGTAAAACTGTAGTTGGTAAAAAACACTATCTGTTTGACTGGTTAGCGAGCAGCGTTTACATCGAAACAATGATTCTGTAATTACATCTCACTACCCGGAAGCTTTGGTCTCCTTGCTGGGCAGGTTACTTACGGAATCGTGGCGACTGTTTGCAGTTGCGGGGCTCAATCTCCTGAGACTTGGTTGAACAGATTTAGTCCGAGAACTCCTTCTCACCCAGATCTGCCATCGGTTCAGGTTCTCAAAAAACCTCTGGACAAAAAACACATTAAAAAGGGTCATCTGATTAACAATATTCCTGTAGAGTGGATCATAAGGCAAGGTGGAACCACTGTGTGTTTATGGTGCAGGGGAAGGAGAGAGGGGACTAGACAGGTAGAGATAGAGAGGTGGAGAGAGAGGACCGGACAGGTAGAGAGAGATGAGAGAGAGGACAGAGGGGCAGACTACAAAGTACTAGGGACAGGTAGAGAGAGAGAAGGATGGAGAGAGACGGTACTAGACAGTAGAAGAGGTGGAGAGAGAGGGACTCGGACCAGGTAGAGAAGAGATGGAAGAGTACTAGGACAGGTAAGAGAGGTGGAGAGAGAGGGACTAGACAGGTAGAGAGAGAGAGAATGGAAGAGAGGTACTAGACAGGTAGAGTGAAGATGGAAGAGAAAGGTACTAGGAAACCAAGGTAGAGAGAGAAGATGGAAGGAGAGAGGTACTAGGAAACAGGTAGAAGAGAGAGATGGAGAGAGAGTACTAGGACAGTTAGAAGAGAGACGAGATGAGAGAGAGGGACTAGGACAGGTAGAGAGAGAGAGTAGATGCGAGAGGGACTAGGACAGGTAGGTGAGGAGAGATGGAGGAGAGAGGACTAGGACAGGTACGAGAGAGAGAAAGATGGAGAGAGAGGGACCTAGGACAGTAGAGAGAATGGAGAGAGAGCGGACTAGGACAGTTAGATGAGAGATGGAGAGAGATACTAGGGACAGGTTAGAGAGAATGGAAGAGAGAAGGACTAGACAGGTAGAGAGAGATGGAGAGAGAGTACTAGGACAGGTAGAGAGAGAGAGTGGAGAGAGAGGACTAGGACAGGGTAGAGAGAGAGAGATGGAGAGATGGTACTAGGACAGGTAGAGAACGAGGTGGAGAGAGGTACTAGACAGGTAGAGAGAGAGGACCTCGGTACAGGTAGAGAGAGATGGAGGAAGGTACTTAAGGACAGGGAGAGAGAGAGATGGGAGAGAGGGACGAGGACAGGTAGAGAGAGATGGAGAGAGGTACGTAGACAGGATAGAGAGAAGTGGAGAGGGGTACTAGGACAGGCTAGAGAGAGATGGAGAAGGTACTAGTACAGGTAGAGAGAGGTGGAGAGAGGTACTAGGACAGTAGAGAGAGGTGAGAGAGGACTAGGACAGTAGAGGTTAGGTGGCTACTTGCATGTCCTGCTGGTAGTTGGCCCACCTTGATGTCCTGCTGGACCTTGAGACAGTAAGGCTGGTTTTGATTGGCCTACCTTGATGTCCTGACTGGACCTTGAACAGACAGTAAGGCTGTGTCTGCGTGTTACTGCTGTTATCTTCCTGTGAATTTCCGCTACTTTCCCTCCTCTTACCTGAAGGTTGATCAGCCTCTTTGCCGTGTCTCTTCAGGAAGTCGGGTTCCCTTCCTCTGTCTTCAGGATGTTTGGTCAGGGAGATACCTGGACAGTACGGTAGTAGTTATTGTCAGGTAGTACCTGGGACAGACAGGGTAGTAGTTATTGGTCAAGGTAGATACCTGGGAACAGAGACGGGTAGGATTTATTGGTCAGAGATACCCTGGGACAGACAGGTAGGTAGTTATTGTCAGGTAGATACCTGGGACAGACAGCGTAGTAGTTATTGTCAGGGTAGATACCTGGACAGACAGGATAGTAGTTATTGTCAGGTAGATACCATGGGACAGACCAGGCTAGGTAGTTATTCTGCGTCAAGGTAGATACCTCGACAGACAGGTAGGTTAGTTATTGGCAGGTAGAGATACCTGGAACAGACAGGTAAGGTAGTTATTTGGTCAGGTTAGATACCTGGACAGACAGGAGGTAGTTATTTGGTCAGGTAATACCTGGGACAGACAGGTAGGTAGTTTTGGTCAGTAGATACCTGGGGGACAGACAGTTTAAGGTAGTTATTGTAGGTAGATACCTGGACAGACAGGTACGGTAGTTATTGGTCAGGTTAGATTACCTGGGACAGGACAGGTTAGTAGTTATTGGTCAGTAGATACCTGGGACCAGACAGGTAAGTAGTTATTGGTCAAGTAGATAACCTGGGACAGACGGGTTAGGTAAGTTATTGGCAGTAGATACCTGGGACAGGACGGGTAGGTAGTTATTGGTCAGGGTAAGTACCTGGAGGACGGGTAGGTAGTTATTGGTCAGGTAGATTACCTGGGACAGACGGGTAGTAGTTATTGTCAGGTAGATATCCTTGGGGACCAGACGGGTAGGTAGCTTATTGCGTCAGGTAGATACCTGGGACAAGACGGGTAGGTAGTTATTGTTCAGGTTAGATACCTGACAGACGGGTAGGTAGTTATTGGTCAGGTAGATACCTGGGACAACAGGTAGGTAGTTATTGGTCAGTAGATAACCTGGACAGTCCAGGTTAGGTAGGTATTTTGGTCAGTAATACCTGGGACAGACGGGTAGTAGTTATTGGTCAGTAAAGATACCTGGGACAGAACGGGTAGGTAGTTATTTGTCAGGTAGATAACCTGGGACAGACGGTAGGTAGTTGATTGGGCAAGTAGATACCCTGGGGACAGACAAGGTAGGTAGTTATTGGCGTAGATACCTGACAGACGGGTAGGTACGTTATGGCAGGAATACCTGGGCAGTTAAAGATACCGTGGGACAGGACAGTGCTACAGGTAGATACTGGGCAGGTAGATACTGGTCAGGTAGGTAGATAGGGCAGGTAGATACCTGGTCAGGTAGTAGAGGCAGGCCAGATGGTATTGCGTGTGTCACCTAATACCCTTTTCACAGTATTATTCTGCACCGAACCGTACTGTGTTGGCGTCAACACTATTTCCCTTCTCATTGACCTTTACGGTTCCAGCAACTATGTTGGATGGGTGACAGGTCAGTTCAGCTCAGTAGTGTGAGAAGGATGTAGTACTGGTTTGTCAAGCTATGTTGATGGGTGACAGGTCAGTTCAGCGCTCAGTAGTGTGAGAAGGAGTGTAGTACTGTTTGTCAGCTATGTTGAATGGGTGAACAGGTCAGTTCAGGCTCAGTAGTGTGAGAAGGATGTAGTACTGTTTGTCAGCTATGTTGATGGGTGACAGGTCAGTTTCAGGCTCAGAGTGTGAGAAGGATGTAGTACTGTTTGTCAGCTATGTTGGATGGTGACAGGTCAGTTCAGGCTCAGTAGTGTGGAGAAGGATGTAGTACTGTTTGTTCAGCTATGTTGGATGGTGACAGGTCAGTTCAGGCTCAGTAGTGTGAGAAGATGTAGTACTGTTTGTCAGCTATGTTGGATGGGTGACAGGTCAGTTTCAGCTCAGAGTGTGAGAAGGATTAGTACTGTTTCAGCTATGTTGGATGGTGACAGGTCGTCAGGTCAGTAGTGTGAGAAAGATGTATACTGTTTGTCAGCTATGTGGATGGGTGACAGGTTCAGTTCGCTCAGTAGTGTGAGAAGGATGTAGTACTGTTGTCAGCTGTGCTCCCGTCTGTCGGAAAGTCTTACCAAAGAAAGCACACAGGGCGGGTTAATGGACTTGAGCTTGGCCAGGTACTTCTTAAATGGTCCTGGCTCAGTTCCACTGCTTCCTCTAGGATCCTCGTTCTTCCTCTCGGGGACCGCCTGAAAGACAAGGACAATATCTCTCGTAACTGCTGCTCGGTAAAAGGATTGGAGAATGTCAAATCGCATTTTCTTGATTCTTCGCCTCCTTCTCCAAAACCCATTGGATGAGAAGGTCAGAGGGAGGGACCTCTGACTTTCTCATCCAATGGGTTTTGGAGGAGGAGACTTGGACGTGACGAATCAAATAAATGTATTCTCTCCTTGGTCTTAGTGCTCAATAGGCACCAGACAGTAGGCACCAGCCAGTGCACCAAGCCAGTGGGCACCAGCCATGGGCACCAGCCAGTGGGCACCAGCCAGTAGGCACCAGCCAGTAGTACCAGCCAGTAGGCACCAGCCAGTAGGCACCAGCCAGTAGGCACGTGTTCACCTGAAGGTGTGTGTGTGTGTGTGTGTGTGTGTGTGTGTGTGTGTGTGTGTGTTTGTGGTGTGTGTGTGTGTGTGTGTGTGTGTGTGTGCGATCACCTCGAAGGTGTGATCGAGCCGGTAGGCGGGACAGAGTTGATGGCAGAGACCACCTCCAGAACACCGTTTGAAA
>NW_019943989.1:4985-10803 GCF_002910315.2 Salvelinus sp. IW2-2015 | reverse complement strand
TTGTTGAGCTCCTGAAACACCTGCAGGATCTCAATGACCCGGGTTAACACTGCTACTCTCTCATCCAGGTTCTCTGCTTCCACAATACACCTGACAGAGAGACAGGCAGAGACAGAGAGACAGAGAGAGAGAGAGACACAGAGAGAGAGAGACAGAGAGAGATACGGGATACAGAGAGAGAGAGAGAGACAGAGAGAGGCAGAGAGAGAGAAAGAGAGAGAGAGACAGGCAGGCAGAGAGAGAGAGGCAGAGAGAGAGAGAGAAAGAGACAGAGAGAAAGAGACAGAGAGACAGAAAGAAAGAGACAGAGAGAGGCAGAGAGAGATACGGGATACAGAGACAGAGAAAGAGAGAAAGAGAAAGAAAATGGATATCAGAATTAATGTTATTGACTGAGTTCACAGCAGGGACATGTTCAGTAGTCCACACTGTAGCAAAAACATTTCTGCAATAGAAAATGAAAATCTGTGTTCTTATTGGACAAGTTCAGGTAGTATCGCTCTATTTGACTGTTTCTAAAAACGTTTCCCACCTACTGAAACAGACCCAGCTAACCTCTGAACCCCAGGGCTTGGGCAAGTGGTAGTAGTACTACTCACTTCTCGAACCACAGCGTGAGGTTGGTGGTGTGACGGATCATCCTCAGCAGGTTGGGAGAGTTATTCTCCTTGTCCTCTTTGGTCCAGACACTCCCCACCAGCTCAGACGGCCTCACAGCCCTGCAGAGGACACACACGTCAATAACATTACCCTTACAACATGAATGACTAACACTTGAAAAAAGCACAGTACCACACTTCTCAGAAAGGCCCCTGTACAGACAGAACATGATCAGAAAGGCCCCTGTACAGACAGGGCATCAGAAGGGCCCCTGTACAGACAGAAGGGCCCCTGTACAGACAGAACATGGTCAGAGGGCTGCTGGCAGGGTAAACCATGTTCCAGCATCATGCTTTTAACAGTGTACTACAGTTTACAACTGCACCATTCGCTGTATATTTGTATATTTCTTGCTGTTTTTATTGTTTTTATCAAGGTGCCACAGTAGTAGATCAAGAGGGGATTTGCTCTAGTAAGTTAGGATTCCACGTTATGTAAACTATCCTGAGCACGCAGTTGGAAAGGTAGTAGTAATATTTATTAGTAGTAGAAAGTAGCGTTTAATATTGAGTAATATTATAGCAGTTGGAAGGTAGAGTAATATTAGAGTAATTATTATAGTATGGGAAGGCGATAATATGTATACAGCGTAGTGGAAGGTAGAGTCATATTTACGAGTATGGAAGGTGAGCTAAATTATAGTAGTGGAAGGGTAGAGTAATATTATAGTAGTGGGCAGAAGGTGAAGAGTAATAATTATATGGTAGATCATATGAGTTGTTGCTGAAGTTTGGGAAAGGTAGAAGTAATATTATAGATAGTGGAAGGTAGAGTAACTATTATAAACGATGAGATAGGAGAAGGTAGTGTGTTATGTGCTTTTATACGGTAGTATATTATTAGTGGAGAGTCTATGGCTTTTCAGTGTAGGATAGGTCAAGAGTAATATTACTATAGTAATATTATAGTAGTGGAAGGTGAGTACATTCCATCAGTAGTGGAAGGTAGGAGTATTTATTTGTTTATGTTACTCATTATCAGAGAGGAGTTGGATTACGCGATCGGTTGCTAAGTCTCAGAACTAGTAATTTTTAATGGTAACATTAATTAGCAGTGGAAGAGTAGCTAGCTAATATTATAGTATATTATAGTATGTAGGGTGAGAGTAGCACAGTAAATCATTATGTAATATTAGTCGTATTGGGGACGGATAGAGTAATATATAGTAGTGGAAGGTGAGTATCTATTATACGTCTATTATAGTAATTATCTGATAAGACGCAAGTGGAAGGTAGAAGATAGACTTAGTGAATTGTTACTGGAACTAGGGTTTATATTGTGCAGTTGGATTGGAGGGTAGCAGTAATTATTATTATGCTATAAAATAGCTATAACGATGACAGTGCGACAGAAGGTGTGTAAGGAGTAATATCTATACCACCGTATAATAAAGTTATAGCAGTCGGAGAAGAGACAAGAGTAAATATTATACGTATGTTGAACTTCCCTGTGAGCAAGGCAGGGAGTTATAGTTATAGTAATATTATAGGCAGTGGAAAAGTAGAGATAATGAGAAACACTGTAAGGGACCTTATAGATGACAGTATGAAAAGCTAAGAAAGTCAACATCTACTTAGTTGTGAATAATTGTTGTCTCTCAGCAGTGGTCACAAGTACGCAGTAATTATTCGATATGTCACGCATGTGATCAGCGTATAGGGATGGTTATCTAGTTGCACATAGTAATATAATTGTGTAGAAGGAAATAGTTTGGATGACACGCTGGAGAAATCATTGAAGTATATCTTGTGTTTAATAGCGCAGTGGAAGGTAGAGTCATATTTATAGTAAATATTTACCCCAAGGTAATGGAAAGGTAGAGTAATATTTATGTGGAATGTAAACCCTTATAATGTAGGGAGCGTGATTGTGAAGTACAATATTTATGTGGATGTACATATTTAGTTACATGGGGAGCAGCGTAGGAAAGATAAGTTAGAGTTAATTACTCTCTTAATATAGTTAATATTATAGCAGTGGAAGTAGAAGTAAATATTATAGTATATTTATAGTGTGGAGAGGTATCAGATGGTATAAGGGTTGAGCATGAGCGCGTATGTTACCTTTGAGAGTGGAAACAGTGGTCTCACCTGAGAGTTTCAGACATCACGACAGAGAGAGAGATGCTCGGCGTGTGCAATCGTGTCAGTTATTCCGCGCGCGTTGGTTGTGTTGTTACATGTTCGAGTCAGTATGAGTATGTCCGCTCATTCTGTGCCACAATGCCAGGACGGTGCTGGATGTGTCCACTACTTCTGATGGGCGGCGGGCGGGCTCGTCGAAGGTGATGTTTGTGACTGACCGGTTGGACTGAGTCTGCTTTCCTCTTGATGATCTTGTTGATGCTCCACCCATTCCTCATAGACTTGCCTGGTCGGCAGTATGAAGAAGAACGAACTTTTTTTGTCCTCGATAGTCAATGGAGCATGATGGTCTAGGATGTACAGCGCGCTGGTACCGGCCTCGGTGGTTACGGGTGCAAGCACATAATAACTAACAGACTCGCATCATTTGTCCCCTTCGATCAATTAGACTGGCAGGCTGTATGGGTTTTAGATAGTTCATTGGGTTTAAGTTAGTTATGCACAATGTTCTTTCGTAAGCAGCCTCAGTATACAACATATTATGGGCAAACCTAACTTATCATAATTATTGAGAGATCTCGGGAAAATCAACATCGGTAATCATTTTTTGGGACTGTTTTGTTATACGACATCTACTACATTAACGAGTAGAATTACTGAGATAACACAACTCAATAAGAAACAATATGTGATAAGTCAAATATTGGATTATTTACACAGATAGGATATTGGGAGGTGGCCAACACCTCCGTGAGTTTTGTTATTTAAAGATGTTTCTCTTGTAATAAGATGATTGTCGAGGTCCGTATGCTGTTAGAGAAGATGACTTTTTGTGAGACGAGCTTAGCTCACTGGTCACGTCTGGTTACAATCCAGCGTTTCATATTGAGGGTAATGTTTTTTGCTCGCTAGAGAGAGTAATAAGTCTGGAAGTTAGAAGGTGTGTTTTCAGTGTGCTGGCTCACTGCACATGATAGTGTCTAGTTAGGAGGATCAGTGTTACTTTGTTAGAGGTCTTTGTGAGGTACGTATGTCATCTCGGTTACTTGGGGAGTCAGTCTAGTAACCTTTGAGGTAGTGGTGACTCCACGGATTAGTATTGAGGTAGTGGTAGCCTCCAAAGTAGATTTGAGGTAGTGGTATTCGGTAGAATTGAGGTTAGCTGGTACTTGCAATTGTAGTAGTTGGGGCTGTTTGAGTAGGTACGCTGGTAGTATTGAGGTAGATCGTGTAAGTATTGCGTAGGTAAGTAGGTAAGTGGTACGTGTAGTATTGGAGGTAGTAGGTGTAGTGGTACTGGGTAGTAGAGAGGGTAGGTAGTGTAGTGGTACATGTAGGTATTTGAGGTAAGTGTAGGTGGTACTGTCGTAATTGAGGTAGTAGTGTATGTGGTACTCGTAGTATTGAGGTAGGTTATGGTAGTAGTGAGAGTCGTAGAGTAGTATATGAGGTAGTGTAGCTGTAATAGTAGGGTACTGTATGTGGGACTGTATTGTGAGAGGGTAGTAGTAATGGAAGTAGTGTAGGTACTTGTAGTTATAGTAGGATGGTGTTAGGTACTATGTACTGTGAGTATTGAGGTAGTGTGTACTGTCGGTAGTTGAGGTAGTAGTGTAGTGGTATCGTAGTATCTGAGGTAGTATTAGGACGGTAGTTGATGTAGTAGTGGTGGTCTGATTGAGGTAGTGAGTATGTGTCTTAGTATTTGAGGTAGTAGTGTATGGTGTACTGTGTAGTAATTTTGCCTGAAAGTAGTAGCGTGGTAACTGTAGTTATTGAGGGTAGTGAGTTAGTAGTGTACTGTCAAGTATTGAGGTAGTGTTCTGAGAGTATGAGGCTATGGTATTGAGTGTAGTTGGTAATGTATGTATTTGAGGTATGTATTTCTGAGCTGAGTAAGTAGGCTTGAGTATTGGTATGTAATGTGTATTGTAGATAATGTACTTGTCCTTGAGTCAGTAGTGTTGGTAGGGGTATCATGTAGTGTAATGGAAGTATGAGTAAGTAGTGATAGTGGTATGTATATTGAGTGTAGTGGTGATGTTAGAGTGTAGTATATGGAGGTAGTAGTGTATAGTTGAGTGGTCGTATAGTGATAGTGGTACGTAGTATTGGGTAGTAGTGGTATCGTAGTATTGAGAGTAGTGTAATGTGGTTATGATAGTGATTGAGTGTGGTATGTAGATTACTGTAGTATTGAGTGTATGTGTACTGTAGCAGTGTTGAGGTATGTGACTGTATGTAGTTACCGTAGTAGTATTGAGTAGTACTGTAGTAGTATTGCGTGTACTGTAGTATTAAGAGGTAGTACCTCGGAGTTGTAGGAGCTGCTGATGTACTTCTCCAGTCGGCCTCGTAGCTCGGGTCGTTCTCAAAGTCATAGAAATGATGCTCCACCCACTGACGGAACACATTCAGAGACCTGAGAGAGAGAGGGGGGAGAGAGAGGGGGGAGAGAGAGAGGGAGAGAAGAGGGAGAGAGAGGGGGAGAGGGGAGAGAGAGGGGGGGAGAAGAATTAAAGAAGAGGGTCAAATACCAGACATGGTGATGGTGGAATTACTGTTGCTAGAAACTGCCCAACCCAGATGAGGGATGGAATCTGATTGGAAGAGTGGTATGGTGGGATGGAATCTGATTGGAGAGTGGTATGGTGGGATGGAATTATGATTGGAGAGTGGTATGGTGGGAGGAATCTGATGTGGAGAGTGGTATGGTGGGATGGAATCTGATTGGAGAGTGGTATGGTGGGATGGAATCTGATTGGAGATGGTATGGGTGGGATGGAATCTGATTGGAGAGTGGTATGCAGCTCATTGGACAATGGAATAGTGATCATACCGGAGTTGGACGGGTTGGACGTACCTTCCTCGGAACCTCTGTAGCTCTGCAGCCATTGCTGATCCCCATTCCATAAGCCTGTTTTGTCTGCCTCTGTGGGTTCTGGCTCAGGGATCTCAATCCTGGGAAAGATCAAATATGTTATTGTCAAACAACAGTTGTCCTCCTGACGAAGGCCATGCGCCGAAAACCCATCAACAGTTGTAAAATATTTGTCCAGAACCATACACTCAAC
>NW_019943989.1:0-4960 GCF_002910315.2 Salvelinus sp. IW2-2015 | reverse complement strand
AATCAATGATATAGAAGAGCAAAGTATATTCATAACTAAGATGGTTCATCTGGGTCGTTTACAGTGGGAGCAGATTAACCATATTGGCAGAACAAGCAAGGAGGTGGGCAGAGCCAAACACGAGCTATCGATATCCTATTGGCCCGTCTTGTAGCATTTATTTGCATATTTCCATTAGAAGTGCGCATGTTCACAAACTTAATTTGACCACGCACTCCTAAACACCAAAAACCTTTAGCAAAGTGCCAAGTTTATAAAACTTAGAGCACTGTGTGTAGTAAGAGATTATAGTTTTGGGAACATATCACAACGACTTCCTTAAAATACCAGGTTTGTATTGCTATAGGTGTCTCACCTGTAGGACTAGACTCCAGCAGGGTGAGCTGGGTACTGTGGTAATGCTATGTAACATTATGGCAAGTGAGGTAGGTAACATATAGTAATATTATAGTAGTGGAAGGTAGAGTAATATTATAGAATATTATAGTAAGTGGAAGGTAGAGTAATATTATAGTAGTGGAAGGTAGTATAAGTAATATATAGTAATATTATAGTAATATTATAGTATTGGAAGGTAGAGTAATATTATAGTACATTTATAGTAGTTGGAAGGTTAGAGTAAATATTATAGTAATATTATAGTATTGGAAGTAGAGTAAGATTATAGTAATATTATAGTAGTGGAAGGTAGAGTAATAATTATAGTAGTGGAAGGTAGAGTAATATTGTACGTATATATAGTATATTAGTAGTGGAAGGTAGAGTAATATTGTAGTATATTATAGTAGTGGAAGGTAGAGTAATATTATAGTAGTGGAAGGTAGAGTAATATTGTGAGTAATAATTATAGTAGTGGAAGGTAGAGTAATAGTTATAGTAGTGGAAGGTAGAGTAATATTATAGTATATTAAGTAGTTAGTGGAAGGTAGAGTAATATATAGTAGTGGAAGGTAGAGTAATATTATAGTAGTGGAAGTAGAGTAATATTATAGTAATATTTATAGTAGTGGAAGGTAGAGTAATATTATAGTAGTGGAAGTAGAGTAATATATAGTAATATATGTAGTGGAAGGTAGAGTAATATTATATAAATTATAGCATGGAAGTAGAGTAATATTTATAGTAGGTGGAAGGTAGAGTAATATTATAGTAATATTATAGTAGTGGAAGTAGAGTAATATTATAGTAAATATATAGTAGTGGAAGTAGAGTATATATTATAGTAATTTATAGTATGGAAGGTATACGAGTGGACCAGTAGGAGGTGTCACCATGGAAACAGTGGTCTCACCTGTAGAGTTCAGACTCAAGCAGGGTGAGCTGGCGTGCGATCTCTATGGGGTGAAGGGTCATGAGGTCAAAGGTGTCCGTCTGACCAGGCGGCTGATTGCCACTGATGGCGGGGCGGGCTCCGAAGGTAATGTTGTGGCTGACCCCGTTGGACTGAGTCTGCATCTTCCTCTTGATGATCTTGTTGATTCGGACTCCACCCACTTCCTCATAGACTTGCCTGGTCGAGCAGGAAAGAAAGAACGACTTTTTTCAGAGACATGAAAATGTGTCTCTGTACAGGCTCAGCCGGCGGTGCAGCACATATAAAACATGACATTAGTCCCCATCTAGACTAGCAGAGGTTAGAAGTCAGAGAGTTTTTGAGAATCTGTGTGTCACACTTTCCAATATATTCATTACATACTGCAAATAAACGGCAATCATTTAAAAAAATCCTCTCACAATAACAGGGGTCTGGTAAATAAAACAAGTGTACATATTGGTTTTTAAAAGTGGTATTGGAGGGGGGGGGCCGACCTCGGAGTGTAGGATGCTGCTGATGTACTTCCTTCCAGTCGGCCTCGTAGCTCAGGGTCGTTCTCAAAGTCATAGAAATGATGCTCCACCCACTGACGGAACACATTCAGGACCCTGAGACAGAGGAGAGAGAGGGGGAGAGAGAGGGGGGAGGGGAGAGAGGAGGAGAGAGAAGAAGGCAGAGACAGAGGGAGAGAGAGGGGGAGAGAGAAGGGGGGAAAAGAATTGAAAGAAGAGGGTCAATACCAGACATGGTGATGGTGGAATTACTGTTCTAGAAACCTGCCCAACCCAGTGGGATGGAATCTGATTGGAGAGTGGTATGGTGGGATGGAATCTGATTGGAGAGTGGTATGGTGGATGGAATCTGATTGGAGAATGGTATGGTGGGATGGAATCTGATTGGAGAGTGTATGGTGGGATGGAATCTGATTGGAGAGTGGTATGGTGGGATGGAATCTGATTGGAGAATGGTATGGTGGGATGGAATCTGATTGGAGAGTGGTATGGTGGGACGGAATCTGATTGGGAGAGTGGTAGGATGGTGGACGGAATCTGATTGGAGAGTGGTATGGTGGGAGGGATCTGGGAGATTATTGGACGAATCTGATTGGAGAGTGCTATGCAGACTCATTGGACAATAGAATAGTGATCATACCGGAGTTGGACGGGTTGGACGTACTCCTCCTCGGAACCTCTGTAGCTCTGCAGCCATTGGCTGATCCCCATTCCATAGAGCCTGTTTGTCTGCCTCTGTGGGTTCTGCTCAGGGATCTCAATCCTGGAAAGATCAAATATTTATTGTCAAACCAACAGTTGTGCATCCCTGACGGACACACTCAATATTACATTTAAGGATCAGACCCTTAAAAAGAAAAAGGGTCTGAATGACAAAAATGACAAACCCAAATCTAACTGCCCGTAGCTCAGGACCTAAAGCAAGGATATGCATATTCCTGATACCATTTGAAAGGAAACACTTTGAAGTTTGTGMAAATGTTAAATGAATGTAGGAGAATATAACACATTAGATCTGGTAAAAGATAATACTATCATCTTTGAAATGCAAGAGAAAGGCCATTATGTATTATTCCAGCCAAGGTGCAATTTAGATTTTGGCCAGACTAGATGTGGAAACAGTCAAGAGGTCTGAATACTTTCTGAATGCACTGTGTGTATATTGTTGTAATTCTGTGGTACCATACCTGTCTATCAACAGGCCAACTGCCGTTGTAATTCTGTGGTACCATACCTGTCTATCAAACAGGCCCACACTGCCGTTGTAATTCCTGTGAAGGTACGCAGACCGCTCCTATATCAAGCCAGGCCACACTACCGTTTGTAATTCTGTGGCGTACCATACGTGTCTGATCAACAGGACCGACTACGTTGTAATTAAGTGTGGTACCGAATACCCCTGCTCCTATCAACAGGCACCCGACCACCTACTGTTCGTCAACTCTGATCAGGTACCCACTAAATCCTGTCTAGTCAACAACGGGCCGACTACTGTTGCGTAATTCTGTCGGCTACCATACCCTGTCTATGCAGACAGGCCGACTCACCGTTTGTAAATTCTGTTCGTACCACTACCTCGTCCTATCAACAGGCCCTCAGGAGAGACCTCCTGCGGGCTTGCAGAATGACCGGTAGGTGGTCAGAAAGGTGCGTACAAAGTTGGGATCAGCGTACATGTGGTATGTGAGCCTCTCTATAAGCTTGACCACCGTCCCAGCCTTAATAATAGGTATCCCAGTCTTGCTCTGGACACGGTCCTCAAACACGATGTTCTCCTCGGAGTCGTGCACAGCGAAGCGGTAAAGCTCCGGGGAGGGCAGGCGGAGGGGCTGGGCCTGCTCCTCATGCTGTAGAACCGTGTCCAGCATACGGTCCAGTGTGGAGCGGTACTGCAGGGTGACCAGCGCCGCCATCCACGCCCCCTTCTCCTCCGCCGAGCGAGCGCAGAACACCACACAGTTCTCGTCTTTACCGACGAGTTCGAAGGCATGTTTTAACTCCGCCGAGTCCTCGCGGTCCACGATGCGGACTTTCCGTAGGACGAACTTCTCCTTGAGACGAAACTCCGCCCCGCTTCCGGAACCGGGGAGTCGGGAGCTCTGATTGGCCTTACAGCTGATCATGAGGCCGTCAAACAGGAAGTTGTGTCGCTCGTGTTTGGCGCCGGCGCGGAGGAGCGCCCCCTCCAGGATGAACGCGGAACAGCACTGGCCGATGTCCTTCCCCTCCCAGCCATCGATGCTCTTCTGGATCTCGTTCATCCTCTTGATGGCCAGTTGCTTGCTGCGCACCTGACGGCTGTACAGACGGTACATGGGTTCACTGGAGAGAGACAGAGAGACAGAGGGGGACAGAAAGAGACAGAGGGACAGAGACAGAGGGACAGAGACAGAGGGACAGAGACAGAGACACAGAGACAGGGTGGTGAGAAAACTGAGGAATATATCTAGTCTCTCTAGACCAGGGATGGGCAACTGGTGGCCATTGTTCTTTCAAAGGCCAAACCCACCGTTGGCGTGCGTGGCCAAAGATCTCTATGTTCATGTAATCTGACCATAGCACCGCCTGGAGTTAGCTAAACAGCATTGGTACTTGGACCAGAACCGGTGCTATTATCATTTGGACACAAAGATATTAGTCTTTGGCCACGCACACCAGCGATGGTTTGGGCCTCTGAAAGAACAATGCCTACAGTATTGAGAAAAGCCTTACTGTAAAATATGGTGGTGGATCTTTGACGTTATGGGGCTATTTTCCGACCACTGGTCCTGGGGCCCTTGTTAAGGTCAACGGTATCATGAACTTTACCCAGTTCCAGGACATTCTAACCAAAAAACACTTGGCCACGAGTGGATCTTCCAGCAAGACAATAACCCCAAGCACACATCAAAATCCACAAAGAAAATGGTTAATTTACCACTTAATCTGGATTTTCTAATGACCATCTCAGTCTCCAGACTTGAARCCCATTGGAAACCCCATGTGGTTTTACTTGTAGAGGGTAGTCCATAAACACAGACGAAGGACATCAAAGATCTGGAAAGATCTCCAACTCATAAAACATTTTACAAAAAGGCTCAGAGTCATTATCCTGGCAAGGGCAGGGCGCCAGGGTGTCGAAACCAGGGCAGGG